>NW_024099651.1:0-10311 GCF_016545835.1 Crotalus tigris
TCTTTGCATAGGCGGCACTTACTGTCTGTTGCTGTCTTCTCAATTTTGACTTTGTATGCAATTGTCCTTAAGGCTTGGTCTTGTGCAGCCAGAATTAGTCCCTCGGTCTCTTTCTTCAATTTTCCTGCTCTTAGCCATTGCCAGGTTTTAATATTATCTGCTTTCCCAGCTATTTTTTTCATGTATTGGCCATGTAGTGCTTTGTCTTCCCATGCCTCTATTCTGTTCTTCATTTGGTCTTTCTTGTAGGCCAGTTTGGTCTCTCCAGTAGTTAGTAAACCTTCCTGATGTACTAATTTCAGTGCATCTTCATCATTCTTCTTCAGATATTCTTCCAAAGCCATTTTTTCTTCTTCAACCATCTGATGTACTTGTAGCATTCCACGCCCACCTATTTGCCTTGGTAGATAAAGTCTATCAATGTCACTGCGTGGATGAAGGGCCTGATTCATTGTCATTATTTTTCTGGTCTGCCTATCCTTGCTTTAGTTCTGCTTTGGTCCAGTCCACTATTCCAGCTTGTGGTACCTAAGAATGGGATTTGCCCCAGTTGTTGTCATTGCCTTTATGGTATTTCCGCCATTGAGTTGGGACTTTAAGATCTTCTTCACTCTCTTGATGTATTCACCTCTAATCTTTTTCTTGACTTCAGTGTGCTTGATGTTGTCAGCTTGAAGGATACCCAAGTATTTGTAGTACTCTTCCTCATCCAGATCTTAATGTTATTTTCATGGGGCATGTTGATTCCTTCAGTTTTCACTATTTTTCCTTGGTCAGTACCTGACAAGGAAGAAACAGTGCAGTTCTGGAAGCAGATATGGGATAACCCAAAGAAATACAACAAGGATGCGGCTTGGTTAAAGAGGTGGATGCAAATAAAACAGAAGTTGAAATGAAAGAACTAGTAATAACAACAAAAATGGTAGAAAAAAGAGCAAAGAAAATCAAAAATTGGTCAGCACCAGGTGAAGATGAACTGCATGGGTTTTGTTGAAACATCTAACTGTTATACACCCACTCATTGCCAAACAGTTCAACAATATACTACCAGGAGGAGAAATTGAAAAGTGGCTAACAACTGGGGAAACCTACCTAATAATGAAAAATCCAGCAAAAGGGGCAACACCAGGTAACTACAGGCCAATTACCTGCTACCAACAACTTTCAAATTACTAACTGGTGTAGTAGCTGATGCAGTGCAACAGCATCTAGTTGAAAACAATCTCTTTCCACCTGAGCAGAAAGGAAACCGCCCCGATAGCAGAGGAACAAAAGATCAACTCCTAATAGACAAAATGATCTTGGAAAACTGCAAGAGAAGGAAGACCAACCTGGATGTGGCATGGATTGACTACAAAAAGGCATTTGACTCTCTGTCTCATGACTGGATAATCAAGTGCCTAGAAATAACAGGAGTCAGTAGAAACATCAGAAAATTTGTGCAAAGATTGATGGCACAATGGAAGATACAGTTGCAGATCAATGGAGAGAGACTGGGAGAGGTTAATATCAAGAGAGGAATATTTCACAGGAGATTTCATTGTCACCCTTACTATATTGTTATTGCACTGTTTCTCTGTCAACAATACTGATACTCAGGACATGGTCTATCAAACATCAAAAACATCTGCTTATGATTATTATTATTATTATTATTATTATTAATTATTATTTATTATTATTATTATTATTATTATTATTATTATTATTATTACTATTATCGATCATCGCACAGTCAGCCAGATGTTCAGACTGGATTTGGCATTTTGTCTACCTATCGAGTCCTTACCCAGGACCTGGGATAGGCAGATTGGATGTTTGATGGTATTACAGATATCGTCGCAGGATGGAAGCAGTTCCTAATAAGGCCGCCTTTTGCAATTGACTAATAGCGAATTTGTCAATGCCGATGATGGTGTTCAAGTGGTGCTCCAGTTGTTTTGGGATTGCACCCAAGGAGCCTATTACTATTGGTTACTACCCTTGCTTGCTTTTGCCACAGTCTTTCTATTTCTATTTGTAGGTCTTTGTTATATTTTGTTATCTTCTCCACTCTTTCCTCCGGTGTCTATTCTGCTGTCTCCAGGCACTGCCCACATCGTCACTATTTGTACTTTCTTATCGTCACAATTGTTAAGTTCTGGGGTGTTATGTGCAGGTGCTTTGTCCTGTTTGAATTCTGAAGTCCCATGCAGTTTAATTTTCTCATTTCTATGACTTTCTTCCTATTTTATGGATATCTCCTCCAGCAGTATTTTGCTTACTCAGGCAAATGATATTTTTAGCAGATCTTCCAATGCACCATTGTTGCTACTTTGTCATGCCGCTGCTTGTAATCAGTCTGCTGCAATCTTCTTGCAACAGCTTACCAAGTGGTCCACTGTTTCTTCAGCTTCTTTGCATAGGCGGCACTTACTGTCTGTTGCTGTCTTCTCAATTTGACTTTGTATGCATTTGTCCTTAAGGCTTGGTCTTGTGCAGCCAGAATTAGTCCCTCGGTCTCTTTCTTCAATTTTCCTGCTCTTAGCCATTGCCAGGTTTTATTATTATCTGCTTTCCCCGCTATTTTTTTCAGGTATTGGCCATGTAGTGCTTTGTCTTCCCATGCCTCTATTCTGTTCTTCATTTGGTCTTTCTTGTAGGCCAGTTTGGTCTCTCAGGTAGTTAGTAAGCCTTCCTGATATACTAATTTCAGTGCATCTTCATCATTGTTCTTCAGATATTCTTCTAAAGCCATTTTTTCTTCTTCAACCATCTGATGTACTTGTAGCATTCCACGCCCACTATTTGCCTTGGTAGATAAAGTCTATCAATGTCACTGCGTGGATGAAGGGCATGATTCATTGTCATTATTTTTCTGGTCTGCCTATCCATTGCTTTTATTTCTGCTTGAGTCCAGTCCACTATTCCAGCTGTGTACCTAATGAAGGATTGCCCAGGTGTTGATTGCCTTTATGGTATTTCCGCCATTAGTTGGAATTTTAAGATCTTCTTCACTCTCTTGATGTATTCCCTCTAAATCTTTTTTTGACTTCAGTTTCCGTGATGTTGTCAGCTTGAAGGGATACCCAAGTATTTGTAGTATCTCTCATCCAGACTCTAATGTATTTCGTGGGGCATCTTGATTCCTTCAGTTTTCACTTATTTTCCTTGTTTGATAGTAAGTGTGGCACATATTGTCCAAGCCAAACTCCATTACAATATCGGCTTATATATTAACGGACAGTGTGGCGCGTGATTCTATTCAGATGATGTTTTTTCCATACAGCTTCAGATCATCCATGTAAAGGAAATGGGATAGTCTGGTAGATGTTTTTGATGTTTGATAGCCATGTCCTGAGTTATTCAGTATTGTTGACAGAGGAAACAGTGCAATAACAAATAGTAATGGTGATAATGAATCTCCTTGAAATATTCCTCTCTTGATATTAACCTCTCCCAGCTTTTCACCATTGATCTGCAACTGTGTCTGCCATTGTGCCATCGATTTTTGCACAAATTTTCTGATGTTTCTACTTACTCCTGTTATTTCTAGGCACTTGATTATCCAATCATGTGGCAGAGAGTCAAATGCCTTTTTGTAGTCAATCAATGCCACATTCAGGTTGGTCTTCCTTCTCTTGCAGTTTTCCAAGATCATTTTGTCTATTAGGAGTTGATCTTTTGTTCCTCTGCTATTGGGGCGGTTTCCTTATGCTCAGGTGGAAAGAGAATTGTTTCAATAGATGCTGTCGTACTGCATCAGCTACCACACCAGTTAGTAATTTGGAATGTTGTTGCGTAAGCAGGTAATTGGCCTTTAGTTTACCGGTGTTGCCCCTTTTGAGGATTTTTCATTATTAGGTAGGTTTTCCCAGTTGTTAGCCACTTTTCAATTTCTCCTCCTTGTAGTATATTGTTGAACTGCTTGGCAATGAGTGGGGGTATAACAGTTAGATGTTTCAACCAAAACCCATGCAGTTCATCTTCACCTGGTGCTGACCAATTTTTGATTTTCTTTGCTCTTTTTTCTACCATTTTTGTTGTTATTACTAGTTCTTTCATTTCAACTTCTGTTTTATTTGCATCCACCTCTTTTAACCAAGCCGCATCCTTGTTGTATTTCTTGGGTTATCCCATATCTGCTTCCAGAACTGCACTGTTTCTTCCTTGTCAGGTACTGACTGATTCTTTGCAGTTTCTCCATTGATTGATTGGTAGAAACGTTTCTGATTGGATTGAAATTGGAGGTTCTGCCTATAGTTTGCAATGCGAGCTTCATATCTACTGATTTTCCTGGCTATAGCTGTTATTTGTTGCTTTATTATTTCCAGTGCTTCCTTGATCTTCCTTGTTTCTAAGTGGTATTTCTTGATTAGGTAGTCTTTGGGTCTTCTTGTTCTTCAGCTCTTTTCTTCATCTGATTCTAGCTTGCTTGCATGTGATCTTAACTTGCTGATCTTATTTTCGAGTCTAACCTTCCATTTTTGTGCTGCACTGTTTGTTTGTTTTTCTTTTTTGTTGATTTTTCCTCCCAGGTATTCTGTTATAACTGTAGCTGTGCTGTACATTAATTGGTTTGTTTCTTGCAGTGAATTGGTGCTTATACTTGCTATTGCAGTATTTGCATCATTTAATGCTTGTGCTAGCTGTTTCTTTTGAACAAGCTTCAATGCAGGCAGCCTTATTCTGTTGTTTTTGTGCTGTTCTAGATGCTCAATATCTTTGTTTCAATTCTTTTATTTCTTTAGTTAGAGGGTTGTGTTCTTCCTGAGGAAGAGGTGCCTGGTTTCCAAATGAGAACAGTTGTATATCTCTACTGGATTCTTTCACTGCAAACTCCCCCTGGTTTGCCTCTATATTCTGAATTACTTCTGGTAAGGCTTTGATTTCTTTGCCCTGGGTAAACCTTTGCAGTTCGTCCAATTCTGTTTCTGTAAATACTTTATTTCGTGTTATAAATCGGCGTTGATCTGATAGTCTCTGTTCTGTTATTTCTGATTCTGGATGTTGTTCTTTCCAGAACTGGTGCATTCGTTTTAGATATCCTCTTCTTGTTGGACTTGATCTGTAGTAACAGATCATTATTTCTTTGTTTTCCATCACTGTGTATCTGAGACGGGTAAACACCTTTTCTTCCAGTAGTTCTGCAGCTGCTGGCCCTGGTTGCTCAGCCAACAGTCATGAGTCCTGTAACCCATTTTTCACCAGATATCCAGGAACTCCAATATCTAGTGCGGACCTTGTTAACCCGGGCGACGTCCGAGCCGGTATGGCATTCTGAAATTTCGTCTCACCATATTTTTATGGGAGAGACACTCTTTGTCTGACCTTGATGAGACCTGTCCAGTAGGTTTGAACCTCTGGCATCGCTTCATCTTCCTCAGAGTACACAAGCCCCACAACAGTCTAAGGTAAGTGCTCACTGGGGATAATAATAAGAATAATAATAATAATAATAATTATTATTATTATTATTATTATTATTATTATTATTATCATCGATCATCGCACAGTCAGCCAGATGTTCAGACTAGATTTGGCATTTTGTCTACCTATCGAGTCCTTACCCAGGACCTGGGATAGGCAGATGTGGATGTTTGATGGTATTACAGATATCGTCGCAGGATGGAAGCAGTTCCTAATAAGGCTGCCTTTTGCAATTGACTATAGCGAATTTGTCAATGCCAATGGTGTTCAAGTGGTGCTCCAGTTGTTTTGGGATTGCACCCAAGGAGCCTATGACTATTGGTACTACCCATGCTTGCTTTTGCCACAGTCTTTCTATTTCTATTTGTAGGTCTTTGTATTTTGTTATCTTCTCCAGTTCTTTCTCTTCTATTCTGTTGTCTCCAGGCACTGCCACGTCCACTATCCAGACTTTTTTGTCTTTCTTATCGACAATTGTTAAGTCTGGGGTGTTATGTTGCAGGTTCTTGTCTGTTTGAATTCTGAAGTCCAAGAGCAGTTTAATTTTATCATTTTCTATGACTTTCTCTATTTTATGATCCCACCAGTTTTTGCTTACAGGCAAATGATATTTTTTGCAGATCTTCCAATGCACCATTGTTGCTACTTTGTCATGCCGCTGCTTGTAATCAGTTTGTGCAATCTTCTTGCAACAGCTTACCAAGTGGTCCACTGTTTATTCAGCTTCTTTGCATAGGCGGCACTTACTGTCTGTTGCTGTCTTCTCAATTTTGACTTGGATGCATTTGTCCTTAAGGCTTGGTCTTGTGTAGCCAGAATTAGTCCCTCGGTCTCTTTCTTCAATTTTCCTGCTCTTAGCCATTGCCAGGTTTTATTATTATCTGCTTTTCCAGCTATTTTTTTCATGTATTGGCCATGTAGTGCTTTGTCTTCCCATGCCTCTATTCTGTTCTTCATTTGGTCTTTCTTGAAGGCCAGTTTGGTCTCTCCAGTAGTTAGTAAGCCTTCCTGATATACTAATTTCAGTGCATCTTCATCAGTGTTCTTCAGATATTCTTCCAAAGCCATTTTTTCTTCTTCAACCCTCTGATGTACTTGTAGCATTCCACGCCCACCTATTTGCCTTGGTAGATAAAGTCTACCAATGTTTATATATATCCTATTATTATTATTATTATATTTTATTATATTTTAGTAGTATCGAGCATCGCACAGTCAAGCCAGATGTCAGATCTGGATTTTTTGGCGGCATCTTTGTCTACCTATCGAGTCCTACCAGGACCTGGGATAGGCAGATGTGGATTTTTGATGGTATTACAGATATCGTCGCAGGAGGAAGCAGTTCCTAATAAGGCCGCTTTTGCAATTGACTAATGGCAAATTTGTCAATGCCAATGATGTTCAAGTGGTGCTCCAGTTGTTTTGGGATTGCACCCAAGGCGCCTATGACTATTGGTACTACCCTTGCTTGCTTTTGCCACAGTATTTCTATTTCTATTTGTAGGTCTTTGTATTTTGTTATCTTCTCCAGTTCTTTCTATTCTATTCTGCTATCTCCAGGCACTGCCACGTCAACTATCCAGACTTTTTTGTCTTTCTTATCGACAATTGTTAAGTCTGGGGTGTTATGTTGCAGGTGCTTGTCTGTTTGAATTCTGAAGTCCCAGAGCAGTTTAATTTTATCATTTTCTATGACGTTCTCTATTTTATGATTCCACCAGTTTTTGCTTACAGGCAAATGATATTTTTTGCAGATCTTCCAATGCACCATTGTTGCTACTTTGTCATGCCGCTGCTTGTAATCAGTTTGTGCAATCTTCTTGCAACAGCTTACAAAGTGGTCCACTGTTCTTCAGCTTCTTGCAGAGGAGCACTACGGTCTGTTGCTGTCTTCTCACTTTGAACTTTGTATGCATTTCACTTAAGCTTGGTCTTGTGCAGCCAGAATTAGTCCCTCGGTCTCTTTCTTCAATGTTCCTGCTCTTAGCCAGTGCCAGGTTTTATTATTATCTGCTTTCCCAGCTATTTTTTTCATGTATTGGCCATGTAGTGCTTTGTCTTCCCATGCCTCTATTCTGTTCTTCATTTGGTCTTTCTTGTAGGCCAGTTTGGTCGCTCCAGTAGTTAGTAAGCCTTCCTGATATACTAATTTCAGTGCATCTTCATCAGTGCTTCTTCAGAATCTTCCAAAGCCATTTTTTCTTCTCAACCAGCTGATGTGGTACTTGTAGCATTCCATGCCCACTATTTGCTTGGTAAGATAAAGTTATCAATGTAACTGCGTGGATGAAGGGCATGATTCATTGTCATTATTTTTCTGGTTGTCTATCCATTGCTTTTAGTTCTGCGTGAGTCCAGTCCATATTCAGCTGCGTACCTAATGACTGGGATTGCCCAGGTGTTGATTGCCTTTATGGTATTTCCTCCATTGAGTTTGGACTTTAAGATCTTCGTCACTCTCTTGATGTATTCACCTCTAATCTTTTTCTTGACTTCAGTGTGCTTGATGTTGTCAGCTTGAAGGATACCCAAGTATTTGTAGTACTCTTCCTCATCCAGACTCTTAATGTTATTTTCGTGGGGTATCTTGATTCCTTCAGTTTTCATTATTTTCCTTGTTTGATAGTAAGGTTGGCACATTTTGTCAAGCAAACTCATACAATATCTGGCTAATATACGGACAGTGTTGAGCAGCGATTCTATTTCAGATGATGTTTTTCCATACAGCTTCAGATCATCCATGTAAAGGAGATGGGATAGTCTGGCAGATGTTTTTGATGTTTGATAGCCATGTCTTGAGTTATTCAGTATTGTTGACAGAGAAAACAGTGCAATAACAAATAGTAATGGTGATAATGAATCTCCTTGAAATATTCCTCTCTTGATATTAACCTCTCCCAGCCTCTCACCATTGATCTGCAACTGTGTCTTCCATTGGGCCATCGATCTTTGCACAAATTTTCTGATGTTTCTACTGACTCCTGTTATTTCTAGGCACTTTATTATCCAATCATGTGGCAGAGAGTCAAATGCCTTTTTGTAGTCAATCCATGCCACATTCAGGTTGGTCTTCCTTCTCTTGCAGTTTTCCAAGATCATTTTGTCTATTAGGAGTTGATCTTTTGTTCCTCTGCTATTGGGGCGGTTTCCTTTCTGCTCAGGTGGAAAGAGATGGTTTTCAACTAGATGCTGTTGCACTGCATCAGCTACTACACCAGTTAGTAATTTGAAAGTTGTTGGTAAGCAGGTAATTGGCCTGTAGTTACCTGGTGTTGCCCCTTTTGCTGGATTTTTCATTATTAGGTAGGTTTTCACAGTTGTTAGCCACTTTTCAATTTCTCATCCTTGTAGTATATTGTTGAACTGTTTGGCAATGAGTGGGTGTATAACAGTTAGATGTTTCAACCAAAACCCATGCAGTTCATCTTCACATGGTGCTGACCAATTTTTGATTTTCTTTGCTCTTTTTTCTACCATTTTTGTTGTTATTACTAGTTCTTTCATTTCAACTTCTGTTTTATTTGCATCCACCTCTTTTAACCAAGCTGCATCCTTGTTGTATTTCTTTGGGTTATCCCATATCTGCTTCCAGAACTGCATGTTTCTTCCTTGTCAAGTACTGACTGATTCCTTGCAGTTTCTCCATCGATGGAGTGGTAGAAACTGTTTATGATGGATTGAAATGGAGGTTCTGCATTATTATTATTATTATTATTATTATTATTATTTAAGATTAAAACATTCATTTATTTATTTGCTGTCCATCTTACTGGGCAGCTTCCAGTTACATATATAGTTAAAATATAAAACATTAAAATCAGACACTAAAACCAAGGACACATGGGGAGGGGAAGGGCAGATTGGTGGGGATGTGGAATCTGTTATTACTCAATCAGCCACCTCCATTGTGCTGTTCCCCCACTGCCCCCCCCAAGCCAACTGGCAAATCTAGCTAAAACCAGTACAGCAACTGTATCAAATTGTACTAGAAAGGTGTGGAAGCACCAATTTAGCCCAAATCTTGGATGAACAGGGAAAAACTAAGGAGTCATGAAAGCTTAGAAGAGTCATTGACTAACTTAGAAGAGTATAACTGAGCATGGATGGAATGGCATGCCTCTTTTTGAATTCCCACATAGCATATCCCTGACAGATGCAGCATCCATGAAATCTTAGCTGGTAAGAATTAGTCTGGTATATAAGGGAGGAATCACTTTGTGGATATTAAAATCCTAAAATTGTGTTGTTGTTAATTGCGAAGTCGTGTCCGACCCATCGCGACCCCATGGACAACGTTCCTCCAGGTCTTCCTGTCCTCTACCATCTTCTGGAGTCCATTTAAGTTCACACCTACTGCTTCAGTGACTCCATCCAGCCATCTCATTCTCTGTCGTTCTGTTCTTCTATTGTCCTCAATCTTTCCCAGCATTAGGCCCTTCTCCAGTGAGTCCTTCCTTCTCATTAGGTGGCCAAAGTATTTGAGTTTCAACTTCAGGATCTGGCCTTCTAAAGAGCAGTCGGGGTTGATCTCTTCTAGGACTGACCGGTTTGAACGCCTTGCCGTCCAAGGGACTCGCAGGAGTCTTCTCCAGCACCATAGTTCAAAGGCCTCAATTCTTTGGCGCTCAGCCTTTCTTATGGTCCAACTTTCACAGCCATACAGTGCAACCGGGAAAACCATGGCCTGGACTATACGCACTTTTGTTGGCAGGGTGATGTCTCTGCTTTTTAGTATGCTGTCTAGATTTGCCATAGCTTTCCTCACCAGGAGCAAGCGTCTTTTAATTTCTTGGCTGCAGTCCCCATCTGAGGTGATCTTGGAGCCCAGAAAAATAAAATCTGTCACTACCTCCATTTTTTCCCCATCTATTTGCCAGGAATTGAGAGGGCCGGATGCCATGA
>NW_024099652.1:0-4854 GCF_016545835.1 Crotalus tigris
AAACACATGTTTTTTCGGGTTCCCCAATCTGTGGGCAAAATGAGTATATGCATACATTTCGAATTGGAGGTCAGTTTCACATTTTGAGTTTTCATGCTTTATTGGCTTATTTGCCAACAATTGTGATATTAGCGCAGGCCTACCTTTTGAAGGAAAGGTCAGATACGGAAAACACATGTTTTTTCGGGTTCCCCAACGTGTGGGCAACCTGAGTATATGCATACATTTCGAATTGGAGGTAAGTTTCACATTTTGAGTTTTCATGCTTAATTGGCTATTTGCCAACAATTGTGATATTGGCCCAGGCCTATCTTTTGATGGAAAGGTCAGATACGGAAAACACATGTTTTTTCGGCTTCCCAACCTGTGGGCAACCTGAGTATATGCATACGTTGCGAATTTGAGGTCAGTGTCACATTTTGAGTTTTCATGCTAAATTGGCCATTTGCAAACATATGCGATATAGGCCCAGTCCTACCTTTTGAAGGAAAGGTTGGATACGGAAAACACATGTTTTTTTCGGGTTCCCCAACCTGTGGGCAACCTGAGTATATGCATACATTGCGAATTTGAGGTCAGTTTTCCGTTTTGAGTTTTCATGCTTAATTGGCTTATTTGCCAACAATTGTGATATTAGCGCAGGCCTACCTTTTGAAGGAAAGGTCAGATACGGAAAACACATGTTTTTCAGGGTTCCCCAACGTGTGGGCAACCTGAGTATATGCATACATTTCAATTGGAGGTCAGTTTCACATTTTGAGTTTTCATGCTTAATTGGCTTATTTGCCAACAATTGTGATATTAGCGCAGGCCTACCTTTTGAAGGAAAGGTCAGATACGGAAAACACATGTTTTTTCGGGTTCCCAAACCTGTGGGCAACCTGAGCATTATGCATACATTCGAATTTGAGGTCAGTTTCACATTTGAGTGTTCCTGCTTAATGGCTATTTGCCAACAATTGTGATATTGCCAGGCCTATCTTTGAAAGAAAGATTGCGATATGGAAACCACCAGTTTTTTCGGGCTTCCCACAACTGTGGCAACCGAGTATATGCATACAATTTCGAATTTGAGGTCAGTTCACATTTTGAGTTTCTTCATGCTTAATGGCTATTTCGCCAACAATGTGATATTCGCCCAGGCCTATATTTTGATGGAAGGTCAGAACGGAAAAACACATGTTTTTTCGGCTTCCCCCACCTGTGGGCAAATGAGATATGCATACGTTGCGAATTTGAGGTCAGTTTACATTTTGAGTTTTCATGCTTAATTGGCTATTTGCCAACAATGGTGATATTAGCGCAGGCCTACCTTTTGAAGGAAAGGTCAGATACGGAAAACACATGTTTTTTCGGGTTCCCCAATCTGTGGGCAACCTGAATATATGCATACATTTTGAATTTCAGGTCAGTTTCACATTTTGAGTTTTCATGCTTAATTGGCTATTTGCCAACAATTGTGATGTTGGCCCAGGCCTATCTTTTGAAGGAAAGGTCAGATACGGAAAACACATGTTTTTTCGGGTTCCCCAATCTGTGGGCAACCTGAGTATATGCATACATTGCGAAGTTCAGGTCAGTTTCACATTTTGAGTTTTCATGCTTAATTGGCTTATTTGCCAACAATTGTGATATTAGCGCAGGCCTACCTTTTGAAGGAAAGGTCAGATACGGAAAACACATGTTTTTTCGGGTTCCCCAACGTGTGGGCAACCTGAGTATCTGCATACAGTTCGAATTGGAGGTCAGTTTCACATTTTGAGTTTTCATGCTTAATTGGCTTATTTGCCAACAATTGTGATATTAGCGCAGGCCTACCTTTTGAAGGAAAGGTCAGATACGGAAAACACATGTTTTTTCGGGTTCCCCAACGTGTGGGCAACTTGAGTATATGCATACATTTCGATTTGAGGTCAGTTTCACATTTTGAGTTTTCATGCTTAATTGGCTATTTGCCAACAATTGTGATATTAGCGCAGGCCTACCTTTTGAAGGAAAGGTCAGATACGGAAAACACATGTTTTTTTCGGGTTCCCCAACGTGTGGGCAACCTGAGTATATGCATACATTTCGAATTGGAGGTCAATTTCACAGTTTGAGTTTTCATGCTTAATTGGCTTATTTGCCAACAATTGTGATATTAGCGCAGGCCTACCTTTTGAAGGAAAGGTCAGATACGGAAACATACATTTTTTTTCGGTTCCCCAACCTTGTGGGCACCTGATATACGCCAATACATGCGAATTTGATGTCAGTTTCACAGTTTGAGTTTTCATCCTTATTTGGGTTATTTTCGAACAAATTTGATATTGGCGCAGGCCTGCCTTTTGAAGGAAAGGCTGGATACGGAAAACACATGTTTTTTCGGGTTCCCCAACCTGTGGGGAACCTGAGTATATGCATACATTTCGAATTTGAGGTCAGTTTCACATTTTGAGTTTTCATGCTTAATTGCTTATTTGCCAACCATTGTGATATTGGCCGAGACCTATCTTTTGAAGGAAAGGTTCGATACGGAAAACACATGTTTTTTCGGCTTCCCCATCCTGTGGGCAACCTGAGTATATGCATACATTACGAATTTCAGGTCAGTTTCACATTTTTGAGTTTTCAATGCTTTATATGCCAACATTGTGATATTGGCCCATGCCTACCTTTTGAAGGAAATGTCAGATACGGACAACACATGTTTTTTTTTCGTGGTTCCCCAACCTTGGAAACCCTGAAGGTATATGCATACATTGCGAATTTGCGGTCAGTTTCACAGTTGAAGTTTTCTCCTTATTTGGGTTTATTGGCGACACAAAATGTGATATTTGGCCCAGACCTACCTTTTGAAGGAAAGTTTTGGATACGGCAACACATGTTGTTTTTGTCGGTTCCCCAACCTGTGGGCAACCTGAGTATACGCAGACATTGCGAATTTGAGGTCAGTTTCACATTTTGAGTTTTCATGTTTAATTGGCTTATTTGCCAACAATTGTGATATTGGCCCAGGCCTACCTTTTGAAGGAAAGGTCAGATACGGAAAACACATGTTTTTTTTGGTTCCACAAAGTGTGGGGAAACTGAGTATATGCATACATTTCGAATTTGAGGTCAGTTTCACATTTAGAGTTTTCATGCTTGATTGGCCATTTGCCAACAATTGTGATACTTGCCCAGGCCTACCTTTTGATGGAAAGGTCAGATACGCAAAACACATGTTTTTTCGGGTTTCCCAACCTGTGGGCAACCTTAGTATATGCATACATTGCGAATTTGAGGTCAGTTTCACAGTTTGAGTTTTCATCCTGATTTGGGTTATTTGCGAACAAATGTGATATTGGCCCAGGCCTACCTTTTGAAGGAAAGGTTGGATACGTTAAACACATGTTTTTTCGGGGTCCCCAACCTGTGGCAACCTGAGTATATGCATACATTGCGAATTTCAGGTCAGTTTCACAGTTTGAGTTTTCATGCTTATTTGCCAACAATTGAAATATTGGCCCAGGCCTACCTTTTGAAGGAAAGGTCAGATACGGAAAACACATGTTTTTTTGGCTTCCACAAACTGTGGGGAAACTGAGTATACGCATACATTGCGAATTTAAGGTCAGTTTCACATTTTGAGTTTTCATCCTTATTTGGGTTATTTGCGAACAAATATGATATTGGCCCAGGCCTACCTTTTGAAGGAAAGGTTGGATACGTTAAACATGTTTTTTCAGGTTGCCCAACCTGTGGGGAACCTGAGTATATGCATACATTTCGAATTTGAGGTCAGTTTCACATTTTGAGTTTTCATGCTTAATTGGCTATGTGCCAACAATTGTGATATTGGCCCAGGCCTATCTTTTGAAAGAAAGATTGGATATGGAAAACAAATGTTTTTTCGGGTTCCCCAATCTGTTGGCAACCTGAATATATGCATACATTTCGAATTTGAGGTCAGTTTCACATTTTGAGTTTTCATGCTTAATTGCTTATTTGCCAACAATTGTGATATTGGCCGAGCCCTACCTTTTGAAGGACAGTTTGGATACGGAAAACACATGTTTTTTCGGGTTCCCCAACCTCTGGGCAACCTGAGTATATGCATACATTTCGAATTTGAGGTCAGTTTCACATTTTGAGTTGTCATGCTTAATTGGCTATTTGCCAACAATTGTGATATTGGCCCAGGCCTATCTTTTGATGGAAAGGTCAGATACGGAAAACACATGTTTTTTCGGCTTCCACAACCTGTGGGGAACCTGAGGTATATGCTACATGGCGAATTTTGAGCGTCAGTTTCACATTTTTGTTTGAGTTTTCATGGCTTAATGGCTTATTTGCCAATATAAACAATTGTGGATATTGGCCCAGCACCCTACCTTATGAAGAAAGGTCAGATACGGAAAACACCTGTTTTTTTGGGTTTCCCAACCTAGTTGGCAACCTGAGTCTATGCCTACATTGCGAATTTGAGGTCAGTTTGAGTTTTTCATCTTGATTTGGGTTATTTATGCGAACAAATGTGATATTGTCCGGGGACCTATCTTTTTTGAAGGAAAGGTTCGAATACGGAAAACAACATGTTTTTTTCGTTTTCCCCAACCTGTTGGCAACCTGAGTATATGCATATATTGCGAATTTGAGGTCAGTTTCACATTTTGAGTTTTCATGCTTAATTGGCCATTTGCCAACAATTGTGATAATGGCCCAGGCCTACCTTTTGATGGAAAGGTCAGGTACGGAAAACACATGTTTTTTCGGGTTCCCCAACCTGTGGGCAACCTGAGTATATGCATACATTGCGAATTTGAGGTCAGTTTCACATTTTGAGTTTTCATCCTTATTTGGGTTTTTTTCAAACAAATGTGATATTGGCCC
>NW_024099653.1:0-9081 GCF_016545835.1 Crotalus tigris
CATGCTTAAAAAAGGTGCTTTTTGTACTTTTTAAAAATTGAGCCGTTTTGGTGTCCTAGGAAGGAAATTCCTGATGCCGGGGTCAGGGATTTTTGTGCTCCAGAGGTGAAAATTTTTTTTTGACCCAAATGTATAAACGGATGTCAAAATGGGATTTGGGGTTAAATTTCATCCTTAAAAAAGGTTCTTTTCGTACTTTTAAAAATTGAGACGTTTGATTTCCAGGGAAGGAAATTCCTGATGCCGGGGTCAGGGATTTTTGTGCTCCAGAGGTGAAAATTTTTTTTTGACCCAAATGTATAAACGGATGTCAGAATGGGATTCAGGGATAAATTTCATACTTAAAAAAGGTGCTTTTTGTAGTTTTTAAAAATTGAGCCGTTTTTGGTGTCCAGGGAAGGAAATTCCTGATGCCGGGGTCAGGGGATTTTTGTGCTCCGGAGGTGAAATTTTTTTTTGACCCCAATGTATAAACGGATGTCAGAATGGGATTCGGGGTTAAATTTCATCCTTAAAAAAGGTTCTTTTCGTACTTTTTAAAAATTGAGACGTTTGATGTCCAGGGAAGGAAATTCCTGATGCCGGGGTCAGGTATTTTTGTGCTCCGGAGGTGAAAATTTTTTTTTCACCCAAATTTAAAAACAGATTTCAGAATGGGATTCGGGGTTAAATTTCATGCTTAAAAATGGTGCTTTTTGTAGTTTTTAAAAATTAGCCTTTTGGTGTCCATGAAGGAAATTTTTTGATTTCGGGTCAGGATTTTGTGGTCCCCACAGATGAAAATTTTTGTTCGCACCCAAATGTAAAAACAGACGTCAGAATGGGATTGGGGTTAAATTTCATGCTTAAATGGTGCTTTTGTAGTTTTTAAAAATTGAGTCCATTTTGGTGTCCCATGGAAGAAATTCCTGATTTCCGGGTCCCCAGGGATTTTTGTGCTCCGGAGGTGAAATTTTTGTTACACCCAATGTAAAGAACAGACGTCAGCATGGGATTCGGGTTAAATTTCAGCTTAAAAATGTGCTTTTTGTAGTTTTTTAAAAAATTGAGCCATTTTGGTGTCCATGGAAGGAAATTCCTGATTTCGGGGTCAGGGATTTTTGTGCTCCGGAGGTGAAAATTTTTGTTCCACCCAAATGTAAAAACAGACATCAGAATGGGATTCGGAGTTAAATTTCAAGCTTAAAAAAAGTGCTTTTTCTGCTTTTTAAAAATTGAGCCGTTTTGATGTCCGGGGAAGGAAATTCCTGATGCCGGGGTCAGGAATTTTTGTGCTCCGGAGGTGAAAATTTTTGTTACACCCAAATGTAAAAACACGTCAGAATGGGATTCGGGGTTAAATTTCATGCTTAAAATGGTGTTTTTTGTAGTTTTTAAAAATTGAGCCATTTTGGTGTCCATGGAAGGAAATTTTTGATTTCGGGGTCAGGGATTTTTGTGCCCCACAGATGAAAATTTTTGTTCCACCCAAATGTAAAAACAGACGTCAGAAAGGGATTCGGGGTTAAATTTCATGCTTTAAAAAGGTGCTTTTTGTAGTTTTAAAAAATTGAGCCGTTTTGGTGTGCAGGGAAGGAAATTCCTGATGCCGGGTTCAAGGATTTTTTTGCTCTGGAGGTGAAAATTTTTTTTTGACCCAAATGTATAAACGGACTTCAGAATGGGATTCGGGGTTAAATTTCATGCTTAAAAACAGTGCTTTTTCTGGTTTTTAAAAATTGAGCCGTTTTGATGTCCGGGGAAGGAAATTGCTGATGCCAGGGTCAGGGATTTTTGTGCTCCGGAGGTGAAAATTTTTTTTGACCCAAATGTATAAACGGACGTCAGAATGGGATTTGAGTATAAATTTCATGCTTAAAAAAAGTGCTTTTTCTGCTTTTTAAAAATTGAGCCGTTTTGATGTCTGGGGAAGGAAATTCCTGATGCCGGGGTCAGGAATTTTTGTGCTCCGCAGATGAAAATTTTTGTCCCACCCAAATGTAAAAACAGACGTCAGAATGGGATTCGGGGTTAAATTTCATGCTTAAAAAAGGTGCTTTTTCTGGTTTTTAAAAATTGAGCCGTTTTGGTGTCCGGGGAAGGAAATTCCTGATACCAGGGTCAGGGATTTTTGTGCTCCGGAGGTGAAAATTTTTGTTTCACCCAAATGTAAAAACAGACGTCAGAATGGGATTCGGGGTTAAATTTCATGCTTAAGATTGTGTTTTTTGTATTTTTAAAAAATTGAGCCTTTGTGGTGTCCATGGAAGGAAATTCCAGATTTCAGGGTCAGGGATTTTTGTGCTCCGCAGATGAAAATTTTTGTCCCACCCAAATGTAAAAACAGACGTCAGAATGGGATTCGGGGTTAAATTTCATGCTTAAAAAAGGTGCTTTTTCTGGTTTTTAAAAATTGAGCCATTTTGGTGTCCATGGAAGGAAATTCCCTGAATACAGGGTCAGGGCTTTTTGTGCCTCCTGAGTGAAATTTTTTTTCACCCAAATGTAAAAACAGACGTCATAAATGGGGATTCGGGGTTAAATTTCATGCTTAAATTGTGTTTTTTTGTAGTTTTTAAAAAGTGAGCCATTTTGGTGTCCTGGAAGGAAATTCATGATACCGGGTCAGGGATTTTTTGTGCTCCGCAGATAAAAGTTTTTCTTCACCCAAATTAAAAACAGATGCAGAATGGGATTCAGGGTAAATTTCATGCTTAATAAAAAGGTGCTTTTTCTGGTTTTTAAAAATTGAGCCATTTTGGTGTCAAGGGAAGGAAATTCCTGATGCTGGGGTCAGGGATTTTTGTGCTCCGGAGGTGACAAATTTTTTTTGACCCAAATGTATAAAAGGACGTTAGAATGGGATTTGAGTTTAAATTTCATGCTTAAAAAAGGTGCTGTTTCTGGTTTTTAAAAATTGAGCCATTTTGGTGTCCAGGGAAGGAAATTCCTGATGCCGGGGTCAGGGATTTTTGTGCTCCGGAGGTGAAATTTTTTTTTTCAACCAAATGTATAAACGGACGTCAGATTGGGATTCGGGGTTAAATTTCATGCATAAAAATGGTGCTTTTTCTGGTTTTTAAAAATTGAGCCGTTTTGATGTCCGGCAAGGAAATTCCTGATGCCAGGGTCAGGGATTTTTGTGCTCCGCAGATGAAAATTTTTCTTCCACCCAAATGTAAAAATACACTTCAGAATGGGATTCGGGGTTAATTTTCATGCTTAAAATTGTGTTTTTTGTAGTTTTAAAAAATTGAGCCATTGTGGTGTCCATGGAAGGAAATTCCAGATTTCAGGGTCAGGGATTTTTGTGCTCCGCAGATGAAAATTTTTCTTCCACCCAAATGTAAAAACAGACGTCAGAATGGGATTCAGGGTTAAATTTCATGCTTAAAAAAAGTGCTTTTTCTGTTTTTTAAAAATTGAGCTGTTTTGATGTCCTGGGAAGGAAATTCCTGATGCCGGGGTCAGTAATTTTTGTGCTCCGCAGATGAAAATTTTTGTTCCACCCAAATGTAAAAACAGATGTCAGAATGGGATTCGGGGTTAAATTGCATGCTTAAAAAAGTTGCTTTTTCTGGTTTTTAAAAATTGAGCCATTTTGGTGTCCGAAGAAGGAAATTCCTGATTTCGGGGTCAGGGATTTTTGTGCTCCGGAGGTGAAAAATTTTGTTTCATCCAAATGTAAAAACAGACGTCAGAATGGGATTCGGGGTTAAATTTCATGCTTAAAATGGTGTTTTTTGTAGTTTTTAAAAATTGAGCCGTTTTGATGTCCGGGGAAGGAAATTCCTGATGCCAGGGTCAGGGATTTTTGTGCTCCGGAGGTGAAAAATTTTGTTTCAACCAAATGTAAAAACAGACGTCAGAATGCGATTCGGGGTTAAATTTCATACTTAAAATGGTGCTTTTTGTAGTTTTTAAAAATTGAGGCCTTTTGCTGTCTGCAGGAAATTCCTGATGTCGGGGTCCAGGGATTTTTGTGCTCCGGATGTGACAAATTTTTTTTGAACCCAACTGTATAACAGACGTCAGAATGCAATTCGGAGTTAAATTTCATGCTTAAAAATGGTGCTTTTTCTGCTTTTTAAAAATTGAGCCGTTTTGATGTCCGGGGAAGGAAATTCCTGATGCCGGGGTCAGGAATTTTTGTGCTCCGGAAGTGAAAATTTTTGTTTCACCCAAATGTAAAAACAGATGTCAGAATGGGATTCGGGGTTAAATTTCATGCTTAAAATGGTGTTTTTTGTAGTTTTTAAAAATTGAGCCATTTTGGTGTCCATGGAAGGAAATTTTTGATTTCGGGGTCAGGGATTTTTGTGCTCCGCAGATGAAAATTTTTGTTCTACCAAATGTAAAAACAGACGTCAGAATGGGATTCGGGGTTAAATTTCATGCTTAAAATGGTGCTTTTTGTAGTTTTTAAAAATTGAGCCATTTTGGTGTCCATGGAAGGAAATTCCTGATTTCGGGGTCAGGGATTTTTGTGCTCCGGAGGTGAAAATTTTTGTTACACCCAAATGTAAAAACAGACGTCAGAATGGGATTCGGGGTTAAATTCCATGCTTAAAATGGTGCTTTTTGTAGTTTTTAAAAATTGAGCCATTTTGGTGTCCATGGAAGGAAATTCCTGATTTCGGGGTCAGGGATTTTTGTGCTCCGGAGGTGAAAATTTTTGTTCCACCCAAATGTAAAAACAGACATCAGAATGGGATTCGGAGTTAAATTTCAAGCTTAAAAAAAGTGCTTTTTTCTGTTTTTACAAAATTGAGTCTTTTTGTGGGGTCCCGTGAATAAGGAATTCCTGATACAGGGTCAGGGATTTTTTGTGCTCATCGGAGGGTGAAAATTTTTGTTTACAGACCCCATGTAAAAACACGTCAGCATGGATTCGGGGTTAAATTCATGCTTTAAAATGGTGCTTTTTGTATTTTTTAAAAATGGAGCTAAAATTTTGGTGTCCATGGAAGGAATTCCCTGATTTCGGGGTCAGGGATTTTTGTGCTCTGGAGGTTAAAATTTTTTGGGACCCAAATGTAAAAACGGACATCTGAATTGGATTCAGGGTTAAATTTCATGCTTAAAAATGGTGCTTTATGTAGTTTTTAAAAATTGAGCTGTTTTGGTGTCTCAGGAAGGAAATTCCTGATGCCGGTTTCAGGGATTTTTGTGCTCTGGAGGTGAAAATTTTTTTTTGACCCAAATGTAAAAACGGAGATCAGAAGGGATTCACGGGGTTAAATTTCATGCTTAAAAAATGTGCTTTTTTCTGGTTTTTTAAATTGAGCCGTTTTGTGTCCGGGTAAGGAAATTCCTGTACCAGGGTCAGGGATTTTTGTGCTCCGGAGGTGAAAATTTTGTTTCACCCAAATGTAAAAACAGACGTCAGAATGCGATTCGGGGTTAAATTTCATGCTTAAAATTGTGTTTTTTGTAGTATTAAAAAATTGAGCCATTGTGGTGTCCATGGAAGGAAATTCCTGATTTCAGGGTCAGGGATTTTTGTGCTCCGCAGATGAAAATTTTTGTCCCACCCAAATGTAAAAAAAGACGTCAGAATGGGATTCGGGGTTAAATTTCATGCTTAAAAAAGGTGCTTTTTCTGGTTTTTAAAAATTGAGCCGTTTTGGTGTCCGGGGAAGGGAATTCCTGATACCAGGGTCAGGGATTTTTGTGCTCCGGAGGTGACAAATTTTTTTTGACCCAAATGTATAAACGGACGTTAGAATGGGATTTGAGTTTAAATTTCATGCTTAAAAAAGGTGCTGTTTCTGGTTTTTAAAAATTGAGCCATTTTGGTGTCCAGGGAAGGAAATTCCTGATGCCGGGGTCAGGGATTTTTGTGCTCCGGAGGTGAAATTTTTTTTTTCAACCAAATGTATAAACGGACGTCAGATTGGGATTCGGGGTTAAATTTCATGCACAAAAATGGTGCTTTTTCTGGTTTTTAAAAATTGAGCCGTTTTGATGTCCGGGGAAGGAAATTCCTGATGCCAGGGTCAGGGATTTTTGTGCTCCGCAGATGAAAATTTTTCTTCCACCCAAATGTAAAAATACACTTCAGAATGGGATTCGGGGTTAATTTTCATGCTTAAAAAAAGTGCTTTTTCTGGTTTTTAAAAATTGAGCCGTTTTGATGTTCAGGGAAGGAAATTCCTGATGCCAGGGTCAGGGATTTTTGTACTCCGGAAGTGAAAATTTTGTTTCACCCAAATGTAAAAACAGACGTCAGAATGCAATTCGGAGTTAAATTTCATGCTTAAAAATGGTGCTTTTTGTAGTTTTTAAAAATTGAGCCATTTTGGTTTCCATGGAAGGAAATTCCTGATTTCGGTGTCAGGGATTTTTGTGCTCCGCAGGTAAAAATTTTTGTTCGACCCAAATGTATAAACGGACATCAGAATGGGATTCGGGGTTAAATTTCATGCTTAAAAAAAGTGCTTTTTCTGGTTTTTAAAAATTGAGCCGTTTTGATGTCCGGGGAAGGAAATTCCTGATGCCTGGGTCAGGGATTTTTGTACTCCGGAGGTGAAAATTTTGTTTCACCCAAATGTAAAAACAGACGTCAGAATGCGATTCGGGGTTAAATTTCATGCTTAAAAAAGTTGCTTTTTCTGGTTTTTAAAAATTGAGCCATTGTGGTGTCCATGGAAGGAAATTCCAGATTTCAGGGTCAGGGATTTTTGTGCTCCACAGATGAAAATTTTTGTTCCACCCAAATGTAAAAAAAGACGTCAGAATGGGATTCGGGGTTAAATTTCATGCTTAAAAAAGTTGCTTTTTCTGGTTTTTAAAAATTGAGCCGTTTTGGTGTCCGAAGAAGGAAATTCCTGATTTCGGGGTCAGGGATTTTTGTGCTCCGGAGTTGACAAATTTTTTTTGACCCAAATGTATAAACGGACGTCAGAATGGGATTCGGGGTTAAATTTCATGCTTAAAAATGGTGCTTTTTGTAGTTTTTTAAAATTGAGCCGTTTTGATGTCCGGGGAAGGAAATTCCTGATGCCAGGGTCAGGGATTTTTTTTCTCCGGAGGTGAAAAATTTTGTTTCACCCAAATGTAAAAACAGACGTCAGAATGCGATTCGGGGTTAAATTTCATGCTTAAAATGGTGCTTTTTGTAGTTTTTAAAAATTGAGCCCTTTTGGTGTCCATGGAAGGAAATTCCTGATTTCGGTGTCAGGGATTTTTGTGCTCCGCAGGTGAAAATTTTTGTTCGACCCAAATGTATAAACGGGACGTCAGAATGGGATTCGGGGTTAAATTTCATGCTTAAAAAAGGTGCTTTTTCTGGTTTTTTAAAAAAAAATGGCTGTTTTGGTGGATGTCTGGGAAGGAAATTCCTGATGCCGGGGTCAGGAATTTTTGTGCTCCGCAGATGAAAATTTTTTGTTTGCTAACCAAATGTAAACACAGACGTCAGAATGCAATCGAGTAAATTCATGCTTAAAAATGTGCTTTTTTCTGACTTTTTTTAAAAATTAGAGCCGTTTTGGAATGTCCGGGGAAGGAAATTCCTGATGCCGGGGGTCATTAATTTTTGTGCTCCGGAGGTGAAAATTTTTGTTTCACCCAAATGTAAAAACAGATGTCATAATGGGATTCGGGGTTAAATTTCATGCTTAAAATGGTGTTTTTTGTAGTTTTTAAAAATTGAGCCATTTTGGTGTCCATGGAAGGAAATTTTTGATTTCGGGGTCAGGGATTTTTGTGCCCCACAGATGAAAGTTTTTGTTACACCCAAATGTAAAAACAGACGTCAGAATGGGATTCGGGGTTAAATTTCATGGTTAAAAAAGGTGCTTTTTCTGGTTTTTAAAAATTGAGCTGTTTTGATGTCCGGGGAAGGAAATTCCTGATGCCGGGGTCAGGAATTTTTGTGCTCCGCAGATGAAAATTTTTGTTCCACCCAAATGTAAAAACAGACGTCAGAATGCAATTCGGAGTTAAATTTCATGCTTAAAATGGTGCTTTTTGTAGTTTTTAAAAATTGAGCCCTTTTGGTGTCCATGCAAGGAAATTCCTGATGTCGGGGTCAGGGATTTTTGTGCTCCGGAGGTGACAAATTTTTGTTCGACCCAAATGTAAAAACAGACGTCAGAATGGGATTCGGGGTTAAATTTCATGCTTAAAAATGGTGCTTTTTCTGCTTTTTAAAAATTGAGCCGTTTTGATGTCCGGGGAAGGAAATTCCTGATGCCGCGGTCAGGAATTTTTGTGCTCCGGAGGTGAAAATTTTTCTTTCACCCAAATGTAAAAATAGACTTCAGAATGGGATTCGGGGTTAAATTTCATGCTTAAAAACAGTGCTTTTTCTGGTTTTTAAAAATTGAGCCGTTTTGATGTCCGGGGAAGGAAATTCCTGATGCCAGGGTCAGGGATTTTTGTACTCCGGAGGTGAAAATTTTGTTTCACCCAAATGTAAAAACAGACGTCAGAATGTGATTCGGAGTTAAATTTCATGCTTAAAAATGGTGCTTTTTGTAGTTTTTAAAAATTGAGCCATTTTGGTGTCCATGGAAGGAAATTCCTGATTTCGGTGTCAGGGATTTTTGTGCTCCGCAGGTGAAAATTTTTGTTCCACCCAAATGTATAAACGGACGTCAGAATGGGATTCGGGGTTAAATTTCATGCTTAAAAAAAGTGCTTTTTCTGTTTTTTAAAAATTGAGCTGTTTTGATGTCTGGGGAAGGAAATTCCTGATGCCAGGGTCAGGGATTTTTGTACTCCGGAGGTGAAAATTTTGTTTCACCCAAATGTAAAAACAGACGTCAGAATGCGATTCGGGGTTAAATTTCATGCTTAAAATGGTGCTTTTTGTAGTTTTAAAAATTGAGCCCTTTTGGTGTCCATGCAAGGAAATTCCTGATGTCGGGGTCAGGGATTTTTCTGCTCCGGAGGTGACAAATTTTTTTTGACCCAAATGTATAAACGGACGTCAGAATGGGATTCGGGGTTAAATTTCATGCTTAAAAATGGTGCTTTTTCTACTTTTTTAAAATTGAGCCGTTTTGGTGTCCGGGGAAGGAAATTCCTGATGCTGGGGTCAGGGATTTTTGTGCTCAGGAGATGAAAATTTTTTTTTGATCCAAATGTAAAAAC
>NW_024099654.1:0-4887 GCF_016545835.1 Crotalus tigris
CCAATGTAAAAACAGATGTCAGAATGCGATTCGGGGTTAAATTTCATGCTTAAAAAATGTGCTTTTTGTAGTTTTTAAAAATTGAGCCGTTTTGGTGTCCAGGGAAGGAAATTCCTGATGCCGGGGTCAGGGATTTTTGTGCTCCAGATGTGAAAATTTTTTTTTGACACAAATGTATAAACGGATGTCAGAATGGGATTCAGGGATAAATTTCATGCTTTAAAAAGGTGCTTTTTCTAGTTGTCAAAAATTGAGCCGTTTTGGTATCCAGGGAAGGAAATTCCTGATGCCGGGGTGACGGATTTTTTTGCTCCAGAGGTGAAAATTTTTTGGGGGGACGCAAATTTAAAAACGGACGTCAGAATGGGATTCGGGGTTAAATTTCATGCTTAGAAATGGTGCTTTTCCTAGTTTTTAAAAATTGAGCTGTTTTGGTGTTCAGGGAAGGAAATTCCTGATGCCGGGGTCACGGATTTTTGTTTTCCGGAGCTGAAAATTTTTTGGGGGGACGTAAATTTAAAAACAGACCTCAGAATGGGATTTGGGGTTAAATTTCATGCGTAGAAATGGTGCTTTTTCTAGTTTTTAAGAATTGAGCCATTTTGGTGTCTGGGGAAGGTGATTCCTGATGCCAGTTCACGGATTTTTCTGCTCTGGAGGTGAAATTTTTTTTGACCCAAATGTAAAAACGGACCTCAGAATGGGATTCGGGGTTAAATTTCATGCTTAAAAATGGTGCTTTTTCTAGTTTTCAAAAATTGAGCCGTTTTAGTTTCCGGGATAGGAAATTCCTGATGCCGGGGTCACGGATTTTTGTGCTCCAGAGGTGAAAAACTTTTTTTGACCCAAATGTAAAAATGGACCTCAGAATGGAATTCGGGGTTATATTTCATGCTTAAAAATGGTGCTTTTTCTAGTTTTCAAAAATTGAGACTTTTTGGTATCCAGGGACGGAAATTCCTGTTGCCGGGGTGACAGATTTTTTTGCTCCCAGGAGGTGAATTTTTTTGGGGGGAACTCAAATTTAAAACGGACCTCAGAATGGGATTCGGGGTTAAATTCATTCCTTTAGAATGGTGCTTTTTCTAGTTTTCAAAAATTGAGGCCGTTTTAGTTTCCGGGCTAGAAATTCCTGATGCCAGGGTCACGGATTTTTTTTGCTCCAGAGGTGAAAAATTTTTTTTGACCCAAATGTAAAAATGGACCTCAGAATGGAATTCGGGGTTATATTTCATGCTTAAAAATGGTGCTTTTTCTAGTTTTCAAAAATTGAGACTTTTTGGTATCCAGGGAAGGAAATTCCTGATGCCGGGGTGACGGATTTTTTTGCTCCAGAGGTGAAAATTTTTTGGGGGGACGCAAATTTAAAAACGGACCTCAGAATGGGATTCGGGGTTAAATTTCATGCTTAGAAATGGTGCTTTTTCTAGTTTTTAAAAATTGAGCTGTTTTGGTGTTCAGGGAAGGAAATTCCTGATGCCGGGGTCACGGATTTTTGTTGTCCGGAGCTGAAAATTTTTTGGGGGGACGTAAATTTAAAAACAGACCTCAGAATGGAATTCGGGGTTAAATTTCATGCGTAGAAATAGTGCTTTTTCTAGTTTTTAAGAATTGAGCCATTTTGGTGTCTGGGGAAGGTGATTCCTGATGCCAGCTCACGGATTTTTCTGCTCTGGAGGTGAAATTTTTTTTGACCCAGATGTAAAAACTGACCTCAGAATGGGATTAAGGGTCAAATTTCATGCTTAAAAATGGTGCTTTTTCTAGTTTTTAATTTTTCAGCCGGTTTGGTGTTCGTGGAAGGAAATTTCTGATGCCGGGTTCATGGATTTTTGTGCTCCAGAAATGGGATTCGGGGTTAAATTTCATGCTAAAAAATGGTGCTTTTTCTAGTTTTTAAAAATTGAGCAGTTTTGGTGTTCAGGGAAGGAAATTCCTGATGCCGGGTTCATGGATTTTTGTGCTCCGGAAATGGGATTCGGGGTTAAATTTCATGCTTAAAAATGGTGCTTTTTCTAATTTTGAAAAATTGAGCTGTTTTGGTGATCAGGGAAGGAAATTCTTGATGCCAGTGTCATGGATTTTTGTGCTCCAGAGGTGAAAAATTTTTTTTGACCCAAATGTAAAAATGGACCTCAGAATGGGATTCGGGATTAAATTTGATGCTTAAAAATGGTGCTTTTTCTAGTTTTTAATTTTTCAGCCGTTTTAGTGTCCAGGGAAGGAAATTCCTGATTCCGGGGTCATGGATTTTTGTGATCCGGAGATGTAATTTTTTTTTTTGACCCAAATGTAAAAATGGACCTCAGAATGGAATTCGGGGTTATATTTCATGCTTAAAAATGGTGCTTTTTCTAGTTTTCAAAAATTGAGACTTTTTGGTATCCAGGGAAGGAAATTCCTGTTGCCGGGGTGACAGATTTTTTTGCTCCAGAGGTGAAAAATTTTTTTTGACCCAAATGTAAAAATGGACCTCAGAATGGGATTTGGGTTAAATTTCATGCTTAAAAATGGTGATTTGTCTAGTTTTCAAAAATTGAGCCGTTTTAGTTTCTGGGCTAGGAAATTCCTGATGCCGGGGTCACGGATTTTTGTGCTCCAGAGGTGAAAAACTTTTTTTGACCCAAATGTAAAAATGGACCTCAGAATGGGATTTGGGATTAAATTTGATGCTTTAAAATGGTGCTTTGTCTAGATTTCAAAAATTGAGCCGTTTTGGTATCCAGCGAAGGATATTCCTGATGCCGGGATCACGGATTTTTTTGCTCCAGAGGTGAAAATTTTTTTTTGACCCAAATGTAAAAATGGACCTCAGACTGGGATCTGGGTTAAATTTCATGCTTAAAAATGGTGATTTGTCTAGTTTTCAAAAATTGAGTCGTTTTGGTATCTAGGGAAGGAAATTCCTGATGCCGGGGTCACGGATTTTTTTGCTCCAGAGGTGAAAAATTTTTTTTGATCCAAATGTAAAAAAGGACCTCAGAATGGGATTCGGGGTTAAATTTCATGCTTAAAAATGGTGCTTTTTCTAGTTTTTAAAAATTGAGCTGTTTTGGTGTCCGGGAAAGGAAATTCCTGATGCCGGGGTCACGGATTTTTGTGCTCCAGAGGTGAAAAATTTTTTTTGAGCCAAATGTAAAAACGGACCTCAGAATGGGATTCGGGATTAAATTTGATGCTTAAAAATGGTGCTTTGTCTAGTTTTCAAAAATTGAGCCGTTTTGGTATCCAGGGAAGGAAATTCCTGATGCCGGGGTGACGGATTTTTTTGCTCCAGAGGTGAAAATTTTTTGGAGGGACGCAAATTTAAAAACGGACGTCAGAATGGGATTCGGGGTTAAATTTCATGCTTAGAAATGGTGCTTTTCCTAGTTTTTAAAAATTGAGCTGTTTTGGTGTTCAGGGAAGGAAATTCCTGATGCCGGGGTCACGGATTTTTGTTTTCCGGAGCTGAAAATTTTTTGGGGGGACGTAAATTTAAAAACAGACCTCAGAATGGGATTTGGGGTTAAATTTCATGCGTAGAAATGGTGCTTTTTCTAGTTTTTAAGAATTGAGCCATTTTGGTGTCTGGGGAAGGTGATTCCTGATGCCAGTTCACGGATTTTTCTGCTCTGGAGGTGAAATTTTTTTTCACCCAGATGTAAAAACTGACCTCAGAATGGGATTAAGGGTCAAATTTCATGCTTAAAAATGGTGCTTTTTCTAGTTTTTAATTTTTCAGCCGTTTTGGTGTTCGTGGAAGGAAATTTCTGATGCCGGGTTCATGGATTTTTGTGCTCCAGAAATGGGATTCGGGGTTAAATTTCATGCTAAAAAATGGTGCTTTTTCTAGTTTTTAAAAATTGAGCTGTTTTAGTGTTCAGGGAAGGAAATTCCTGATGCCGGGTTCATGGATTTTTGTGCTCCGGAAATGGGATTCGGGGTTAAATTTCATGCTTAAAAATGGTGCTTTTTCTAATTTTGAAAAATTGAGCTGTTTTGGTGTTCAGGGAAGGAAATTCCTGATGCCGGGGTGATGGATGTTTGTGCTCCAGAGGTGAAAAACTTTTTTTGACCCAAATGTAAAAATGGACCTCAGAATGGGATTCGGGATTAAATTTGATGCTTAAAAATGGTGCTTTTTTGTAGTTTCCAAATATTGAGCCTTTTTGGTGTCAGGGGAAGGAGATTCCTGATGCCGTGGTCACAGATTTTTGTGCTCGGGAGATGAAAAATTTTTTTTGACCCGAATGAAAAAACGGACCTCAGAATGGGATTCGGGGTTAAATTTCATGCTTAAAAATGGTGCTTCTTCTAGTTTTCAAAAATTGAGCCGTTTTAGTGTCTGGGGAAGGAAATACCTGATGCCGTGGTCACGGATTTTTGTGCTCCGGAGATGAAATTTTTTTTTTGACCCAAATGTAAAAACGGACCTCAGAATGGGATTCGGGGTTAAATTTCATGCTTAAAAATGGTGCTTCTTCTAGTTTTCAAAAATTGAGCACTTTTAGTATCCTGGAAAGGAAATCCCTGATGCCGGGGTCACGGATTTTTGTGCTCCGGAGATGAAATATTTTTTTTGACCCAAATGTAAAAATGGACCTCATAAGGGGATTTGGGTTAAATTTCATGCTTAAAAATGGTGATTTGTCTAGTTTTCAAAAAGTGAGCCGTTTTAGTTTCTGGGCTAGGAAATTCCTGATGCCGGGGTCACGGATTTTTGTGCTCCAGAGGTGAAAAACTTTTTTTGACCCAAATGTAAAAATGGACCTCAGAATGGGATTTGGGATTAAATTTGATGCTTAAAAATGGTGCTTTGTCTAGATTTAAAAAATTGAGCCGTTTTGGTATCCAGGGAAGGATATTCCTGATGCCGGGATCACGGATTTTTTTGCTCCAGAGGTG
>NW_024099655.1:0-3361 GCF_016545835.1 Crotalus tigris
GGGTTACATTTCATGCTTAAAAATGGTGCTTTATGTAGTTTTTAAAAATTGAGCCGTTTTGGTGTCCGGGGAAGGAAATTCCTGATGCCGGGGTCAGGGATTTTTGTGCTCCGGAGGTGAAAATTTTTTTTGACCCAAATGTAAAAACGGACATCAGAATTGGATTTGGGTTAAATTTCATGCTTAAAAATGGTGCTTTATGTAGTTTTTAAAAATTAAGCCGTTTTGGTGTCCGGGGAATGAATTTCCTGATGCCGGGGTCAGGGATTTTTGTACTCTCGAGGTGAAAATTTTTTTTAACCCAAATTTAAAAACGGACATCAGAATTGGATTCAGGGTTAAATTTCATGCTAAAAATTGGTGCTTTATGTAGTTTTTAAAAATTGAGCAGTTTCGGTGTCTGGGGAAGGAAATTCCTGATGCCGGGGTCAGGGATTTTTGGGCTGTGGAGGTGAAAAAAATTTTTTTGACCCAAATGTAAAAACAGACATCAGAAATGGATTCGGTGTTAAATTTCATGCTTAAAAATGGTGCTTTATGTAGTTTTTAAAAATTGAGCAGTTTCGGTGTCTGGGGAAGGAAATTCCTTATGCTGGGGTCAGGGATTTTTGGGCTGTGGAGGTGAAAAAATTTTTTTTGACCCAAATGTAAAAACAGACATCAGAATTGGATTCGGGGTTAAATTTCATGCTAAAAAATGGTGCTTTATGTAGTTTTTAAAAATTGAGCCGTTTTGATGTCCGGGGAAGGAAATTCCTGATGCTGGGGTCAGGGATATTTGTGCTCCGGAGGTGAAATTTCTTTTGACCCAAATGTAAAAACAGACATCAGAATTGGATTCAGGGATAAATTTCATGCTAAAAAAAGGTGCTTTGTGTAGTTTTTAAAAACTGAGCCATTTTGGTGATTGGCGAAGGAAAATCCTGATGGCTCGGGGTCCGGGATTTTTGTGCTCTGGAGGTGAAATTTCTTTTTTGACCGAAATGTAAAAACGGACATCAGAATTGGATTTGGGGTTAAATTTCATGCTTGAAAAAATGGTGCTTTATGTAGTTTTTAAAATTGAGCCGTTTTGGTTGTCCGGGGGGAAGGAATTCCTGATGCTGGATCAGGGATATTGTGGCTCCGGGGTGAATTTCTTTTGACCCAAATGTAAAAACAAGACATCGAATTGGATTCAGGTTAAATTTTCATGCTAAAAAAAGGGGCTTTATGTAGTTTTTAAAAATTAGCCATTTTGGTGATGGGCGAAGGAAAATCCTGATGCCGGAGGGATTTTTGTCCTCCGGAGTTGAAATTTTTTTTTTGACCACCCAAATGTAAAAAACGGACATCAAATTGGATTTGGGGTTAAATTTTCATGCTTAAAAATGGTGTTTTTTTGGTAGTTTTTAAAAATATTGAGGCATTTTTGGATGGTCCGGGGAAGGAAATTCCTGATGCCGGGGTCAGGGATTTTTGTGCTCTGGAGGTGAAAATTTCTTTTTGACCGAAATGTAAAAACGGACATCAGAATTGGATTTGGGGTTAAATTTCATGCTTAAAAATGGTGCTTTATGTAGTTTTTAAAAATTGAGCCATTTTGGTTTCCGGGGAAGGAAATTCCTGATGCTGGGGTCAGGGATATTTGTGCTCCGGAGGTGAAATTTCTTTTGACCCAAATGTAAAAACAGACATCAGAATTGGATTCGTTGTTAAATTTCATGCTTAAAAATGGTGCTTTATGTAGTTTTTAAAAATTGAGCAGTTTCGGTGTCTGGGGAAGGAAATTCCTGATGCCGGGGTCAGGTTTTTTTGGGCTGTGGAGGTGAAAAAATTTTTTTTGACCCAAATGTAAAAACAGACATCAGAAATGGATTCGGTGTTAAATTTCATGCTTAAAAATGGTGCTTTATGTAGTTTTTAAAAATTGAGCAGTCTGGGGAAGGAAATTTCCTGATGCTGGGGTCGGGATTTTTGGGCTGTGGAGGTGAAAAAAATTTTTTTGACCCAAATGTAAAAACAGACATCAGAATTGGATTCGGTGTTAAATTTCATGCTTAAAAATGGTGCTTTATGTAGTTTTTAAAAATTGAGCAGTTTTGGTGTCCGGGGAAGGAAATTCATGATGCTGGGGTCAGGGATATTTGTGCTCCGGAGGTGAAATTTCTTTTGACCCAAATGTAAAAACAGACATCAGAATTGGATTCAGGGTTAAATTTCATGCTAAAAAAGGGTGCTTTATGTAGTTTTTAAAAATTGAGCCATTTTGGTGATTGGCGAAGGAAAATCCTGATGCCGGGGTCCGGGATTTTTGTGCTCTGGAGGTGAAAATTTCTTTTTGACCGAAATGTAAAAACGGACATCAGAATTGGATTTGGGGTTAAATTTCATGCTTAAAAATGGTGCTTTATGTAGTTTTTAAAAATTGAGCCGTTTTGGTTTCCGGGGAAGGAAATTCCTGATGCTGGGGTCAGGGATATTTGTGCTCCTGAGGTGAAATTTCTTTTGACCCAAATGTAAAAACAGACATCAGAATTGGATTCGGTGTTACATTTCATGCTTAAAAATGGTGCTTTATGTAGTTTTTAAAAATTGAGCAGTTTCGGTGTCTGGGGAAGGAAATTCTTGATGCTGGGGTCAGGGATATTTGTGCTCCGGAGGTGAAATTTCTTTTGACCCAAATGTAAAAACAGACATCAGAATTGGATTCGGTGTTACATTTCATGCTTAAAAATGGTGCTTTATGTAGTTTTTAAAAATTGAGCAGTTTCGGTGTCTGGGGAAGGAAATTCCTGATGCTGGGGTCAGGGATATTTGGGCTGTGGAGGTGAAAAATTTTTTTTTGACCCAAATGTATAAAAAGACATCAGAATTGGATTCAGGGTTAAATTTCATGCTAAAAAAAGGTGCTTTATGTAGTTTTTAAAAATTGAGCCATTTTGGTGATTGGCGAAGGAAAATCCTGATGCCGGAGGGATTTTTGTCCTCCGGAGGTGAAATTTTTTTTTTGACCAAAATGTAAAAACGGACATCAGAATTGGATTTGGGGTTAAATTTCATGCTTAAAAATGGTGTTTTATGTAGTTTTTAAAAATTGAGCAGTTTTGGTGTCCGGGGAAGGAAATTCCTGATGCAGGGGTCCGGGATTTTTGTGCTCTGGAGGTGAAAATTTCTTTTTGACCGAAATGTAAAAACGGACATCAGAATTGGATTTGGGGTTAAATTTCATGCTTAAAAATGGTGCTTTATGTAGTTTTTAAAAATTGAGCCGTTTTGGTTTCCGGGGAAGGAAATTCCTGATGCCGGGGTCAGGGAATTTTATGCTCTGGAGGTGAATTTTTTTTTTTGACCCAAATGTAAAAACGGACATCAGAATTGG
>NW_024099656.1:0-5510 GCF_016545835.1 Crotalus tigris
TTCCCCTGAAACCAAAACGGCTCAATTTTTGAAAATTAGAATAAGCACCATTTTCAAGCATTATATTTAACCCCTAATCCCATTCTGAGGTCCGTTTTTACATTTTAGTCAAAAAAAATTTTTCATCTCTGGAGCACAAAAATCTATGACCCCGGCATCAGGAATTTACTTCCCTGGATACCAAAACGGCTCAATTTTTGAAAATTAGAAGAAGCACCATTTTCAAGCATTATATTTAACCCCGAATCCCATTCTGAGGTCCGTTTTTACATTTCAGTCAAAAACAAATTTTCATCTCCGGAGCACAAAAATCCGTGACCCCGGCATCAGGAATTTCCTTCCCCCTGACACCAAAAAACGCTCCATTTTTGAAAACTAGAAGACAAGCACCATTTTTAAGCATGATTAAACCCCGAATCCATTCTGAGTCCGTTTTTTACATTCGGGTCAAAAACAAATTTTCATCTCCAGAGCACAAAAATCTTTGACCGGCATCAGGAATTTCCTTCCCCAGAAACCAAAACGGCTCAATTTTTGAAAATTAGAAGAAGCACCGTTTTTAAGCATGCAATTTAACCCCAAATCCAATTCTGAGGTCCATTTTTACATTCGGGTCAAAAAAAATTTTTCACCTCCAGAGCACAAAAATCTGTGACCCCGGCATCAGGAATTTCCTTCCCCTGAAACAAAAACGGCTCAATTTTTGAAAAGTAGAAGAAGCACCGTTTTTAAGCATGAAATTTAACCCCAAATCCAATTCTGAGGTCCATTTTTACAATTGGGTCAAATAAGAATTTTTTCATCTCCGATAAACAAAAAAATGTGAATCTGGCATAAGGAATTTCCTTCCCCTGAAACCAAAACGGCTCAATTTTTGAAAATTGAAAAAGCACCATTTTTAAGCATGGAATTTAACCCCGAATCCCATTCTGAGGTCCATTTTTACATTCAGGTCAAAAAAATTTTTTCATCTCCAGAGCACAAAAATCTGTGAATCCTTTCTTAAAGGAGCAATCTCAAGAAAAATTTTTTGCGGTATGGGAAAAATGGATAAATTTTATACAACATAATTTGGATATGGAAAAATATTATTTAGCCTTTTTATAATTTGTAATGATTGTTTTTTCTTTCTTTCTTTCTTCTTTTTCTTTTTTATATATATACATTTTTAATGTATTATTATTCATATATTTTTTTTTTTTTTATATATATATATATGCTTTATTTTTCGTCTACTTTCTTCTTTCTTCTTTCTCTCTCTCTCTTCTCTTTTTATTTTTTATTTTTTTTCTTTTTTAGTATATATTATTCATTTTAAAGTTTATGTTATGTATATTATTTCTATATATATTATTACTGTGATTTTTATTATTACTATTAATTATTTTATAAATTGCAAATGTTATTTTTAAAATATTTGTTAAATAATCCTATATTCAGTTCTGGGAAGTCGGGGGGGGGGGTGGGGTGGTTGGGGAGGGGGGGTGGATTTTTATTTGTAAAACTTTTGAAAAACTTCAATAAAAAAAAAAAAAAAAAAATCTGTGAATCCGGCATCAGGAATTTCCTTCCCCTGACACCAAAACGGCTAATTTTTGAAAACTAGAAGAAGCACCATTTTTAAGCATGAAATTTAACCCCGATTCCCATTCTGAGGTCCGTTTTTACATTCGGGTCAAAAAAATTTTTTCATCTCCCGAGCACAAAAATCTGTGACCCCGGCATCAGGAATTTCCTTCCCCTGAAACCAAAACGGCTCAATTTTTGAAAACTACAAAAAGCACCATTTTTAAGCATGAAATTAAACCCCGAATCCCATTCTGAGGTCCGTTTTTACTTTTGGGTCAAAAAAAATTTTTCATCTCCAGAGCATAAAAATCTGTGACCCCGGCATCAGGAATTTCATTCCCCTGAAACCAAAACGGCTCATTTTTTGAAAACTAGAAAAAGCACAATTTTTAAGCATGAAATTTAACCCCGAATCCCATTCTGAGGTCCATTTTTACATTCGGATCAAAAAAATTTTTTCATCTCCAGAGCAAAAAAATCTGTGAATCCGGCATCAGGAATATCCTTCCCCTGACACCAAAACGGCTCAATTTTTGAAAACTAGAAGAAGCACCATTTTTAAGCATGAAATTTAACCCCGAATCCCATTCTGAGGTCCGTTTTTACATTTGGGTCAAAAAAAAAATTTCATCTCCGGAGCACAAAAAACTGTGACCCCGGCATCAGGAATTTCCTTCCCCTGAAACCAAAACGGCTCAATTTTTGAAAACTAGAAAAAGCACCATTTTTAAGCATGAAATTAAACCCCTAATCCCAGTCTGAGGTCCGTTTTTACATTTCGTGTTTCGTGATCAAAAAAAAATTTTCAATCTCCCCGAGCACAAAAATCTTGTGACCCACAGGTCATCAGGGAATTATCCTTCCCTGAAACCAAAACGCTCAATTTTTGAAAATTAGAAAGAGCACCGTTTTTTAAGCATGCAAAATTTAACCCCAAATTCCAATTCTGAGGTCCATTTTTACATTCGGGTCAAAACAAATTTTTCATCCTCCAGAGCACAAAAATCTTTGACCCCGGCATCAAGGAATTTCTTCCCTCTGAACCAAAACAAGCTCAATTTTTGAAAACTAGAAAAAGCACCTATTTTTTAAAAGCTGAAATTTATCCCGAAATCCCATTCTGAGGTCCTTTTTTACATTCGGGTCAAAAAAAATTTTTCATCTCCAGAGCAAAAAAATCTGTGAATCCGGCATCAGGAATTTCCTTCCCATGACACCAAAACGGCTCAATTTTTGCAAACTAGAAGAAGCACCATTTTTAAGCATGAAATTTAACCCCGAATCCCATTCTGAGGTCCGTTTTTACATTCGGGTCAAAAAAATTTTTTCATCTCCCGAGCACAAAAATCTGTGACCCCGGCATCAGGAATTTCCTTCCCCTGAAACCAAAACAGCTCAATTTTTGAAAACTAGAACAAGCACCATTTTTAAGCATGAAATTTAACCCCGAATCCCATTCTGAGGTCCGTTTTTACATTTGGGTCAAAAAAATTTTTTCATTTTCGGAGCACAAAAATACGTGACCGCGGAATCAGGAATTTCCCTCCCTGGATACCAAAACGCTCAATTTTTGAAAACTAGAAAAAGCAACATTTTTAAGCATGAAATTTAACCCCGAATCCCATTCTGAGCTCCGTTTTTACATTTGGGTCAAAAAAAAATTTTCATCTTTGGAGCAGAAAAATCTATGACCCCGGCATCAGGAATTTCCTTCCCTTGATACCAAAACAGCTCAGTTTTTGATAACTAGAAAAAGCACCATTTTTAAGCATGAAATTTAACCCCGAATCCCATTCTGAGGTCCTTTTTTACATTTGGGTCAAAAAAAATTTTTCATCTCCGGAGGACAAAAATCTGTGACCCCGGCATGAGGAATTTCCTTCCCCTGAAACCAAAGCGGCTCAATTTTTGAAAACTAGAAGAAGCACCATTTTTAAGCATGAAATTAAACCCCGAATCCCATTCTGAGGTCCGTTTTTACAATTGGGTCAAAAAAATTTTTCATCTCCAGAGCACAAAAATCTGTGAATCTGGCATCAGGAATTTCCTTCCCCTGACACCAAAACGGCTCAATTTTTGAAAACTAGAAAAAGCACCATTTTTAAGCATGAAATTTAACCCCGAATCCCATTCTGAGGTCCGTTTTTACATTCGGGTCAAAAAAAATGTTTCATCTCCAGAGCACAAAAATCTGTGACCCCAGCATCAGGAATTTCCTTCCCCTGAAACCAAAACGGCTCAATTTTTGAAAATTAGAAGAAGCACCGTTTTTAAGCATGAAATTTAACCCCAAATCCAATTCTGAGGTCCATTTTTACAATTGGGTGAAAAAAAATTTTTCATCTCCAGAGCACAAAAATCTGTGACCCCGGCACCAGGAATTTCCTTCCCCTGACACCAAAACGGCCTCATTTTTTTGAAAACTAGAAAGCACCATTTTTAGCATGAAATTTTAAAACTCCCGAATCCCATTCTGAGGTCCCTTTTTACATTTGGGTCAAAAAAAATTTTTCATCTCCTGAGAACAAAAATCTGTGACTCCGGCATCAGGAATTTCCTTCCCCTGACACCAAAACGGCTCAATTTTTGAAAACTAGAAGAAGCACCATTTTTAAGCATGAAATTTAACCCCGAATCCCATTCGGAGGTCCGTTTTTACATTCGGGTCAAAAAAAATTTTTCATCTCCAGAGCACAAAAATCTGTGAATCTGGCATCAGGAATTTCCTTCCCTGACACGCAAAACGGCTCAATTTTTGAAAACTAGAACAACACCATTTTAAGCATGAAATTTACCCCGAATCCATTCTGGAGGTCCGTTTTTACATCGGGTCAAAAAAAAATTTTCTCTCCGAGCACAAAATCTGTGCCACCGGCATCGGAATTTCCTTCCCCTGAAACCAAACGGCTCAATTTTTGAAAATTAGAAGAAGCACCATTTTTAAGCATGAATTTAAAACCCGAATCCATTCTGAGGTCCGTTTTTACATTTGGGTCAAAAAAAAATTTTCATCTCCGGAGAACAAAAATCTGTGACCCCAGCATCAGGAATTTCCTTCCCCTGACACCAAAACGGCTCAATTTTTGAAAATTAGAAGAAGCACCGTTTTTAAGCATGAAATTTAACCCCAAATCCAATTCTGAGGTCCATTTTTACAATTGGGTCAAAAAAAATTTTCATCTCCAGAGCACAAAAATCTGTGAATCTGGCTTCAGGAATTTCCTTCCCCTGACACCAAAACGGCTCAATTTTTGAAAACTAGAAAAAGCACCATTTTTAAGCATGAATTTAACCCCGAATCCCATTCTGAGGTCCGTTTTTACATTTGGGTCAAAAAAAAATATTTCATCTCCGGAGCACAAAAATCCGTGACACCGGCATCCGGGATTTCCTTCCCCTGCACCAAACGGCTCAATTTTTGAAACTGAAGAAGCACCATTTTTAGCAGAAATTAAACCCCGAATCCCGATTCTGCAGGTCCCGTTTTTACATTCGGTCAAAAAAAAATTTTTCATCTCCTAGGCACAAAAATCTGTGACCCCGGCATCAGGAAATTTCCTTCCCTGACAAAATAAACAAACGGGCTCAATTTTTTGAAACTAGAAAAAGCCCATTTTAAGCATGAAATTTCCCCCGCATCCATTCTGAGGTCCGTTTTTACATTTCAGTCAAAAAAAAAATTTTTCATCTTTGGAGCAGAAAAATCTATGACCCCGGCATCAGGAATTTCCTTCCCTGTATACCAAAATGGCTCAATTTTTGAAAACTAGAAGAAGCACCATTTTTAAGCATGAAATTAAACCCCGAATCCCATTCTGAGGTCCGTTTTTACATTTGGGTCAAATAAAATGTTTCATCTCCAGAGCACAAAAATCTGTGACCCCGGCATCAGGAATTTCCTTCCCCTGACACCAAAACGGCTCAATTTTTGAAAACTAGAA
>NW_024099657.1:0-6386 GCF_016545835.1 Crotalus tigris
TCATGCTTAAAAATGGTGCTTCTTCTAGTTTTCAAAAATTGAGCCGTTCTGGTGTCAGGGGAAGGAAATTCCTGATGCCGGGGTCACAGATTTTTGTGCTCTGGAGATGAAAAATTTTGTTAGACCCGAATGAAAAAACGGACCTCAGAATGGGATTCGGGGTTAAATTTCATGCTTAAAAATGGTGCTTTTTCTAGTTTTCAAAAATTGAGCTGTTTTGGTTTCAGGGGAAGGAAATTCCTGATGCCGGGGTCACAGATTTTTGTGCTCGGGAGATGAAAAAATTTTTTTGACCCGAATGTAAAAACGGACCTCAGAATGGGATTCGGGGTTAAATTTCATGCTTAAAAATGGTGCTTCTTCTAGTTTTCAAAAATTGAGCCGTTTTGGTATCCAGGGAAGGAAATTCGTCATGCCGGGGTCACGGATTTTTGTGCTCTGGAAATGAAAAATTTTTTTTGACCCAAATGTAAAAATGGACCTCAGAATGGGATTCGGGGTTAAATTTCATGCTTAAAAATGGTGCTTCTTCTAGTTTTCAAAAATTGAGCCGTTTTAGTGTCTGGGGAAGGAAATTCCTGATGCCGGGGTCACGGATTTTTGTGCTCCGGAGATGAAATTTTTTTTTTGACCCAAAGGTAAAAACGGACCTCAGAATGGGATTCGGGGTTAAATTTCATGCTTAAAAATGGTGCTTCTTCTAGTTTTTCAAAAATTGAGGCTTTTGCCTGTCAGGGGAAGGAAATCCTGATGCCGGGGACATGGATTTTTTGTTCTCCAGAGATAAAAATTTTTTTTGACCCAAATGTAAAAAGGGAGCTCAGAATGGGATTCGGGGTTAAATTTCATGCTTAAAAATGGTGCTTTTTCTAATTTTCAAAAATTAAGCCGTTTTGGTATCTAGGGAAGTAAATTCCTGATGTCGGGGACATAGATTTTGCTGCTTCAAAGATGAAAAATCTTTTTGACCCAAATGTAAAAACGGACCTCAGAATGGGATTCTGGGTTAAATTTCATGCTTAAAAATGGTGCTTCTTCTAGTTTTCAAAAATTGAGCCGTTTTGGTGTCAGGTGAAAGAAATTCCTGATGCCGGGGTCACAGATTTTTGTGCTCTGGAGATGAAAAAATTTTTTTCACCCGAATGGAAAAAAACAGACCTCAGAATGGATTCCCCGGGGGTTAAATTCATGGTTAAAAATGGTGCTTCTTCTAGTTTTCAAAAATTGAGCCGTTTTGGTATCCAGGGAAGAAATTCCTCATCGCCGGGGTCACGGATTTTTGTGCTCTGGAGATGAAAAATTTTTTTGACCCAAATGTAAAATGGACCTCAGAATCGGATTTGGGGTTAAATTTCATGCTGAAAAATGGTGCTTCTTCTAGTTTTCACAAATTGAGCCGTTTTGGTATCCAGGGAAGGAAATTGCTGATGCCGTGGTCACGTATTTTTGTGCTCCGGAAATGAAAAATTTTTTTTGACCCAAATGTAAAAACGGACCTCAGAATGGAATTCGGAGTTAAATTTCATGCTTAAAAATGGTGCTTCTTCTAGTTTCCAAAAATTGAGCCGTTTTGGTATCTACGGAAGTAAATTCCTGCTGTCGGGGACATAGATTTTGCTGCTCCAAAGATGAAAAATTTTTTTGACCCAAATGTAAAAACGGAGCTCAGAATGGGATTCGGGGTTTAAATTTCATCTTAAAATGGTGCTTCTTCTAGTTTTCAAAAATTGAGCCGTTTTGGTGTCAGGTGAATGAAATTCCTGGATGGCCGGGGTTCACAGATTTTTGTGCTCTGGAGATGAAAAAATGTTTTCACCTCGAATGTAAAAAACGGACCTCAGAATGATTCAGGGTTAAATTTCATGCTTAAATGGTGCTTCTTCTAGTTTTCAAAATTGAGCCGTTTTGGTATCAGGGAAGGAAATTCCTCATGCCGGGTCACGATTTTTGGGCTCTGGAGATGAAAAATTTTTTTCACCCGAATGTAAAAATGGACCTAAGAATGGGATTCGGGGTTAAATTTCATGCTTAAAAATGGTGCTTCTTCTAGTTTTCAAAAATTGAGCCGTTTTGATATCCAGGGAAGGAAATTCCTGATGCCAGGGTCTCAGATTTTTGTGCTCTGGAGATGAAAATTTTTTTTTGACCCAAATGTAAAAACGGACCTCAGAATAGGATTAGGGGTTAAATTTCATGCTTAAAAATGGTGCTTCTTCTAGTTTTCAAAAATTGAGCCGTTTTGGTTTCATGGGAAGGAAATTCCTGATGCCAGGGTCACAGATTTTTGTGCTCTGGCAACATGAAAAAATTTTTTTTTGACCCGAATGTAAAAACGGACCTCCGAATGGATTCGGGGTTAAATTTTCATGCTTAAAAAATGGTGCTTCTTCTAGTTCAAAAATTGAGCCGTTTTGGTGTCAGGGGTAGGAAATTCCTGATGCCGGGGTCACAGATTTTTGTGCTCTGGAGATGAAAAAATTTTTTTCACCCGAATGTAAAAATGGACCTAAGAATGGGATTCGGGGTTAAATTTCATGCTTAAAAATGGTGCTTCTTCTAGTTTTCAAAAATTGAGCCGTTTTGATATCCAGGGAAGGAAATTCCTGATGCCAGGGTCACAGATTTTTGTGCTCTGGAGATGAAATTTTTTTTTTGACCCAAATGTAAAAACGGACCTCAGAATAGGATTAGGGGTTAAATTTCATGCTTAAAAATGGTGCTTCTTCTAGTTTTCAAAAATTGAGCCGTTTTGGTTTCAGGGGAAGGAAATTCCTGATGCCAGGGTCACAGATTTTTGTGCTCTGCAAATGAAAAAATTTTTTTGACCCGAATGTAAAAACGGACCTCAGACTGGGATTCGGGGTTAAATTTCATGCTTAAAACTGGTGCTTCTTCTAGTTTTCAAAAATTGAGCCGTTTTGGTGTCAGGGGAAGGAAATTCCTGATGCCGGGTTCACAGATTTTTGTGCTCTGGAGATGAAAAAATTTTTTTCACCCGAATGTAAAAATGGACCTAAGAATGGGATTCGGGGTTAAATTTCATGCTTAAAAATGGTGCTTCTTCTAGTTTTCAAAAATTGAGCCGTTTTGATATCCAGGGAAGGAAATTCCTGATGCCAGGGTCTCAGATTTTTGTGCTCTGGAGATGAAAATTTTTTTTTGACCCAAATGTAAAAACGGACCTCAGAATAGGATTAGGGGTTAAATTTCATGCTTAAAAATGGTGCTTCTTCTAGTTTTCAAAAATTGAGCCGTTTTGGTTTCAGGGGAAGGAAATTCCTGATGCCAGGGTCACAGATTATTGTGCTCTGCAAATGAAAAAAATTTTTTGACCCGAATGTAAAAACGGACCTCAGAATGGGATTCGGGTTTAAATTTCATGCTTAAAACTGGTGCTTCTTCTAGTTTTCAAAAATTGAGCCGTTTTGGTATCCAGGGAAGGAAATTCCTGATGCCGGGGTCACAGATTTTTGTGCTCCGGAGATGAAAAAATTTTTTTTACCCAAATGTAAAAATGGCCTCAGTATGGGATTCAGGGTTAAATTTCATGCTTAAAAATGGTGCTTCTTCTAGTTTTCAAAAATTGAGCCGTTTTGGTGTCAGGTGAAAGAAATTCCTGATGCCGGGGTCACAGATTTTTGTGCTCTGGAGATGAAAAAATTTTTTTAACCCGAATGTAAAAACAGACCTCAGAATGGGATCGGGGTTAAATTCATGCTTAAAAATGGTGCTTCTTCTAGTTTCAAAAAATTGAGCCGTTGGTATCAGGGAAGGAAATTCCTCATGCCGGGGGTCACGGATTTTTGTGCTCTGGAGATGAAAATTTTTTTTGACCCAAATGTAAAAATGGACCTCAGAATGCGGATCGGGGTGAAATTCATGCTTAAAAATGGTGTTCTTCAGTTTCAAAAATTGACCGTTTTTGATATCCAGGGAAGGAAAATTCTGATGCCAGGGTCACAGATTTTTGGCTCTGGAGATGAAAAAATTTTTTTGACCCAAAGTAAAAATGGGCCTCAGTATGATTCAGGGTTAAATTTCATGCTTAAAAATGGTGCTTTTTCTAGTTTTCAAAAATTGAGCCGTTTTGGTGTCAGGGGAAGGAAATTCCTGATGCCGGGGTCACAGATTTTTATGCTCTGGAGATGAAAAATTTTTTTTGACCCGAATGTAAAAAAGGACCTCAGAATGGGATTCGGGGTAAATTCAGTGCTTAAAAAGGTGCTTTCTAGTTTTCAAAAATGGAGCCGTTTTGGATCCAGGGAAGGAAAATTCTCATGCCGGGGGTCATGGATTTGTGTCTGGAGATGACAATTTTTATGACCCAAATGTAAAAATGGACTCAGAATGGGGATTCGGGGTTAAATTTCATGCTAAAAATGGTGTTTCTTCTAGTTTCAAAATTGGCGACGTTTGAATCCAGGGAAGGAAATTCCTGATGCCAGGGTCACAGATTTTTGTGCTCTGGAGATGAAAATTTTTTTTTGACCCAAATGTAAAAACTGACCTCAGAATAGGATTAGGGGTTAAATTTCATGCTTAAAAATGGTGCTTCTTCTAGTTTTCAAAAATTGAGCCGTTTTGGTTTCAGGGGAAGGAAATTCCTGATGCCAGGGTCACAGATTTTTGTGCTCTGCAAATGAAAAATTTTTTTGACCCGAATGTAAAAACGGACCTCAGAATGGGATTCGGGGTTAAATTTCATGCTTAAAACTGGTGCTTCTTCTAGTTTTCAAAAATTGAGCCGTTTTGGTGTCAGGGGAAGGAAATTCCTGATGCCGGGGTCACAGATTTTTGTGCTCTGGAGATGAAAAAATTTTTTTCACCCGAATGTAAAAATGGACCTAAGAATGGGATTTGGGGTTAAATTTCATGCTTAAAAATGGTGCTTCTTCTAGTTTTCAAAAATTGAGCCGTTTTGATATCCAGGGAAGGAAATTCCTGATGCCAGGGTCACAGATTTTTGTGCTCTGGAGATGAAAATTTTTTTTTGACCAAATGTAAAAACGGACCTCAGAATAGGATTAGGGGTTAAATTTCATGCTTAAAAATGGTGCTTCTTCTAGTTTTCAAAAATCGAGCCGTTTTGGTTTCAGGGGAAGGAAATTCCTGATGCCAGGGTCACAGATTTTTGTGCTCTGAAAATGAAAAAAATTTTTTGACCCAAATGTAAAAACGGACCTCAGAATGGGATTCGGGGTTAAATTTCATGCTTAAAACTGGTGCTTCTTCTAGTTTTCAAAAATTGAGCCGTTTTGGTGTCAGGGGAAGGAAATTCCTGATGCCGGGGTCACAGATTTTTGTGCTCTGGAGATGAAAAAATTTTTTTCACCCGAATGTAAAAATGGACCTAAGAATGGGATTTGGGGTTAAATTTCATGCTTAAAAATGGTGCTTCTTCTAGTTTTCAAAAATTGAGCCGTTTTGATATCCAGGGAAGGAAATTCGTCCATGCCGGGGTCACGGATTTTTGGTGGTCCGGAGATGAAAATTTTTTTGACTGACATGTAAAAAAGGACCTCAGAATGGGATTTGGGGTTAAATTTCATGCTTAAAAATGGTGCTCTTTCTAGTTTTAAAAAATTGAGCCGTTTTGGTATCCAAGGAAAGAAATCCCTGATGCCGGGGTCACGGATTTTTGCGCTCCGGAGGTGAATTTTTTTTTTTGACCCAAATGTAAAAAGGGACCTCAGAATGGGATTCGGGGTTAAATTTCATACTTAAAAGTGGTGCTTCTTCTAGTTTTCAAAAATTGAGCCGTTTTGGTTTCAGGGGAAGGAAATTCCTGATGCCGGTGGTCACAGATTTTTGTGCTCTGGAGCTGAAAAAAAAATTTTTTTTCACCCGAATGTAAAAATGGGACCATAAGAATGGGATTTGGGGTTAAAATTTCAGCTTCAAAAATGGTCTTCTTTAGTTTTCAAAAATTGAGCCGATTTGATATCCAGGGAAGGAAATTCCTGATGCCAGGGTCACAGATTTTTGTGCTCTGGAGATGAAAATTTTTTTTTGACCCAAATGTAAAAACGGACCTCAGACTAGGATTAGGGGTTAAATTTCATGCTTAAAAATGGTGCTTCTTCTAGTTTTCAAAAATTGAGCCGTTTTGGTTTCAGGGGAAGGAAATTCCTGATGCCAGGGTCACAGATTTTTGTGCTCTGCAAATGAAAAAAAATTTTTGACCCGAATGTAAAAACGGACCTCAGAATGGGATTCGGGGTTAAATTTCATGCTTAAAACTGGTGCTTCTTCTAGTTTTCAAAAATTGAGCCGTTTTGGTGTCAGGGGAAGGAAATTCCTGATGCCGGGGTCACAGATTTTTGTGCTCTGGAGATGAAAAAATTTTTTTCACACGAATGTAAAAATGGACCTAAGAATGGGATTCG
>NW_024099658.1:0-5548 GCF_016545835.1 Crotalus tigris
GTTTTGGTGACTGGGGAAGGAAATTCCTGATGCCGTGGTTAGGGATTTTTGGGCTATGGAGGTGAAAATTTTTTTTTGACCCAAATGTAAAAACGGACATCAGAATTGGATTCGGGGTTAAATTTCATTCTTAAAAATGGTGCTTTATGTAGTTTTTAAAAATTGAGCCGTTTTGGTGACAGGGGAAGGAAATTACTGATGCCGGGGTTAGGGATTTTTGGGCTATGGAGGTGAAAATTTTTTTTTGACCGAAATGTAAAAACGGACATCAAAATTGGATTCGGAGTTAAATTTCATGCTGAAAAATGGTGCTTTATGTAGTTTTTATAAATTGAGCCGTTTGGATGACTGGGGAAGGAAATTCCTGATGCTGGGGTCACGGATTTTTGTGCTCCGGAGGTGAAATTTTTTTTTGACCCAAATGTAAAAACGGACATCAGAATTGGATTCGGGGTTAAATTTCATGCTTAAAAATGTTGCTTTATGTAGTTTTTAAAAATTGAGCCGTTTTGGTGTCCGGGGAAGGAAATTCCTGATGCTTGGGTCAGGGATTTTTGTGCTCTGGAGGTGAAATTTTTTTTGACCCAAATGTAAAAACAGACATCAGATTTGGATTCGTTGTTAAATTTCATGCTTAAAAATGGAGCTTTATGTAGTTTTTAAAAATTGAGCCGTTTTGGTGTCCGGGGAAGGAAATTCCTGATGCTGGGGTCCGGGATTTTTGTGCTCTGGAGGTGAAAATTTTTTTTGACCCAAATGTAAAAACGGACATCAGAATTGGATTCAGGGTTAAATTTCATGCTAAAAAATGGTGCTTTATGTAGTTTTTAAAAATTGAGCCGTATTGATGTCAGGGCAAGGAAATTCCTGATGCTGGGGTCAGGGATTTTTGTGCTCCGGAGGTGAAATTTTTTTTGACCCAAATGTAAAAACAGACATCAGAATTGGATTCGTTGTTAAATTTCATGCTTAAAAATGGAGCTTTATGTAGTTTTTAAAAATTGAGCCGTTTTGGTGTCCGGGGAAGGAAATTCCTGATGCTGGTGTCAGGGATTTTTGTGCTCCGGAGGTGAATTTTTTTTTGACCCAAATGTAAAAACGGACATCAGAATTGGATTCAGGGTTAAATTTCATGCTAAAAAAAGGTGCTTTATGTAGTTTTTAACAATTGAGCCATTTTGGTGTCCGGGGAAGGAATTTCCTGATGCCGGGGTCAGGGATTTTTGTGCTCTGGAGGTGAAAATTTTTTTTGACCCAAATGTAAAAACGGACAATCAGAATTGGATTCCGGGTTAAATTTCATGCTAAAAAAATGGTTGCTTTATGTAGTTTTTAACAAATTGAGTCGTTTGATGTCCAGGGAAGGAAAAATTCTGATGCTGGGGTCAGGGAGTTTTTCGTGCTCCGGAGGTGAATTGTTTTTGACCCAAAGTAAAAAAGGACATCAGAATTGGATTTTTAGGGTTAAATTTCTATGCTTAAAAATGGTGGCTTTATGCAGTTTTTAAAAAATTGAGTCCGTTTTGTGTCCGGGGAAGAAATTCCTGATGAAGGGGTCGGGATTTTTGTGCTCCGGAGGTGAAATTTTTTGTGACTCCAAATAGTTCAAAACGGACATCAGAATTTGGATTCAGGGTTAAATTTCATTGCTAAAAACTGGTGCTTTATCAGCTTTTTAAAGATTGAACGTTTTGGTGACTGGGGAAAGAAATTCCTGATGCCGTGGTTAGGGATTTTTGGACTATGGAGGTGAAAATTTTTTTTTGACCCAAATGTAAAAACGGACATCAGAATTGGATTCGGGGTTAAATTTCATTCTTAAAAATGGTGCTTTATGTAGTTTTTAAAAATTGAGCCGTTTTGGTGACAGGGGAAGGAAATTACTGATGCCGGGGTTAGGGATTTTTGGGCTATGGAGGTGAAAATTTTTTTTTGACCGAAATGTAAAAACGGACATCAAAATTGGATTCGGAGTTAAATTTCATGCTGAAAAATGGTGCTTTATGTAGTTTTTATAAATTGAGCCGTTTTGATGACTGGGGAAGGAAATTCCTGATGCTGGGGTCACGGATTTTTGTGCTCCGGAGGTGAATTTTTTTTTTGACCCAATGTAAAAACGGACCTCGGAATGGGATTCGGGGTTAAATCTCATGCTTAAAAATTGTGCTTTTTCTAGTTCTTAAAAATGAGCCATTTTGGTGTCTGGGGAAGGAAATTCCTGATGCCGGGGTCAGGGATTTTTGTGCTCAGGAGGTGAAAATTTTTCTTTGACCCAAATGAAAAAACGGACCTCGGAATGGGATTCGACGTTAAATTTCATGCTTAAAAATTGTGCTTTTTCTAGTTTTTAAAAATTGAGCCGTTTTGGTGTCTGGGGAAGGAAATTCCTGATGCCGGGGTCAGGGATTTTTGTGCTCCGGAAGTGAAATTTTTTTTTGACCCAAATGTAAAAAACGGACATCAGATTGGATTCAGGGTTAAATGTCATGCTAAAAAAATGGTGCTTATGTAGTTTTTAAAAAATTGAGCCGTATTGATGTTCGGGCAAGGAATTCCTGATGCTGGGGTCAGGGATTTTGTGGCTCGGAGTGTGAAATTTTTTTTTGACCCAAATGTAAAAAAGACATCAGAATTGGATTCGTTGTAAATTTCATGCTTTAAAAAGGAGCTTTATGAGTTTTTAAAAATTGAGAAACGTTTTTGTGTCTGGGGAGCGAAGGAAATTCCCGATGCTGGGGTCAGGGATTTTTGTGCTCCGGAGGTGAAATTTTTTTTGACCCAAATGTAAAAACGGACATCAGAATTGGATTCAGGGTTAAATTTCATGCTAAAAATGGTGCTTTATGTAGTTTTTAAAAATTGAGCCGTTTTGGTGTCCGGGGAAGGAAATTCCTGATGCTGGGGGCAGGGATTTTTGTGCTCCGGAGGTGAAATTTTTTTTGACCCAAATGTAAAAACGGACATCAGAATTGGATTCAGGGTTAAATTTCATGCTAAAAAATGGTGCTTTATGTAGTTTAAAAATTGAGCCGTTTTGGTGTCCGGGGAAGGAAATTCCTGATGCTGGGGTCAGGGATTTTTGTTCTCCGGTGGTGAAATTTTTTTTGACCCAAATGTAAAAACGGACATCAGAATTGGATTCAGGGTTAAATTTCATGCTAAAAAATGGTGCTTTATGTAGTTTTTAAAAATTGAGCCGTTTTGGTGTCCGGGGAAGGAAATTCCTGATGCCGCCTGGGGTCAGGGATTTTTGTGCTCCGGAGGTGAAATTTTTTTTGACCCAAATGTAAAAACGCACATCAGAATTGGATTCAGGGTTAAATTTCATGCTAAAAAATGGTGCTTTATGTAGTTTTTAAAAATTGAGCCGTTTTGGTGTCCGGGGAAGGAAATTCCTGATGCTGGGGTCAGAGATTTTTGTGCTCCCGAGGTGAAATTTTTTTTGACCCAAATGTAAAAACGGACATCAGAATTGAATTCAGGGTTAAATTTCATGCTTAAAAATGGTGCTTTATGCAGTTTTTAAAAATTGAGCCGTTTTGGTGTCCGGGGAAGGAAATTCCTGATGCTGGGGTCAGGGATTTTTGTACTCCGGAGGTGAAATTTTTTTTGACCCAAATGTAAAAACGAACATCAGAATTGGATTCAGGGTTAAATTTCATGCTAAAAAATGGAGCTTTATGTAGTTTTTAAAAATTGAGCCGTTTTGGTGTCCGGGGAAGGAAATTTCTGATGCTGGGGTCAGGGATTTTTGTGCTCCGGAGGTGAAATTTTTTTTGACCCAAATGTAAAAACAGACATCAGAATTGGATTCGTTGTTAAATTTCATGCTTAAAAATGGAGCTTTATGTAGTTTTTAAAAATTGAGCCGTTTTGGTGTCCGGGGAAGGAAATTCCTGATGCTGGGGTCAGGGATTTTTTTGCTCCGGAGGTGAAATTTTTTTTTGACCCAAATGTAAAAACGGACATCAGAATTGGCTTCAGGGTTAAATTTCATGCTAAAAAATGGTGCTTTATTCAGCTTTTAAAAATTGAACCGTTTTGGTGACTGGGGAAGGAAATTCCTGATGCCGTGGTTAGGGATTTTTGGGCTATGGAGGTGAAAATTTTTTTTTGACCCAAATGTAAAAACGGACATCAGAATTGGATTCGGGGTTAAATTTCATTCTAAAAAATGGTGCTTTATGTAGTTTTTAAAAATTGAGCCGTTTTGGTGACTGGGGAAGGAAATTCCTGATGCCGGAGGGATTTTCGTCCTCCGGAGGTGAAATTTTTTTTTTGACCCAAATGTAAAAATGGACATCAGAATTGGATTCGGGGTTAAATTTCATGCTTAAAAATGGTGCTTTATGCAGTTTTTAAAAATTGAGCCGTTTTGGTGTCCGGGGAAGGAAATTCCTGATGCTGGGGTCAGGGATTTTTGTGCTCCGGAGGTGAAATTTTTTTTTTGACCCAAATGTAAAAACGGACATCAGAATTGGATTCCGGGTTAGATTTCATACTTAAAAATGGTGCTTTATGCAGTTTTTAAAATTTGAGCAGTTTTGGTGTCTGGGGAAGGAACTTCCTGAAGCCGGGGTCAGGGATTTTTGTGCTCTGGAGGTGAAAATTTTTTTTTGACCGAAATGTAAAAACGGACATCCGAATTGGATTTGGGGTTAAATTTCATGCTTAAAAATGGTGCTTTATGTAGTTTTTAAAAATTGAGCCGTTTTGGTGACTGGGGAAGGAAATTCCTGATGCCGGTTTTAGGGATTTTTGGGCTATGGAGGTGAAAAATTTTTTTTGGACCCATGTAAAAACGGACTCATAATTGGATTCAGGGTAAAGTTCATGCTTAAAATGGGGTGCTTTATGCAGTTTTTAAAAATTGAGGAGCCGTTTTGGTGTCCGGGGAAGGAATTCCTGATGCTGGGGGGCAGGGATTTTTTTGGTGCTCCGGAGGTGAAATTTTTTTGCTCCAAATGTAAAAACGGAACATCAGAATTGGATTCAGGGTTAAATTTCATGCTAAAAATGGTGCTTTTATGGTAGTTTTAAATTGGGCCGTTTTTTGTGTCCGGGGAAGGAAATGCCTGATGCTGGGGTCAGGATTTTTGTGGCTCCGGTGTGAAATTTGTTTTGACCGCCAATGTAAAAACGACATCAGAAGTGGATTCGAGGGGTAAATTTCATGCTAAAAAATGGTGCTTTATGTAGTTATTAAAAATTGAGCCGTTTTGGTGTCCGGGGAAGGAAATTCCTGATGCTGAGGTCAGGGATTTTTGTGCTCCGGTGGTGAAATTTTTTTTGACCCAAATGTAAAAACGGACATCAGAATTGGATTCAGGGTTAAATTTCATGCTAAAAAATGGTGCTTTATGTAGTTTTTAAAAATTGAGCCGTTTTGGTGTCCGGGGAAGGAAATTCCTGATGCTGGGGTCAGGGATTTTTGTGCTCCGGAGGTGAAATTTTTTTTGACCCAAATGTAAAAACGGACATCAGAATTGGATTCAGGGTTAAATTTCATGCTAAAAATGGTGCTTTATGTAGTTTTTAAAAATTGAGC
>NW_024099659.1:0-2539 GCF_016545835.1 Crotalus tigris
AAATTTTTTTTTTGGACCCAAATGTATAAATGGACATCAGAATTGGATTCGGGGTTAAATTTCATGCTTAAAAATGGTGCTTTTTGTACTTTTTAAAAATTGAGCCATTTTGGTGTCCGGGAAAGGAAAATCCTGATGCCGGGGTCAGGGATTTTTGTCCTCGGGAGGTGAAATTTTTTTTTTACCCAAATGTAAAAACGGACGTCAGAATTGGATTCGAGGTTAAATTTCATGCTTAAAAATGGTGCTTTTTGTAGTTTTTAAAATTGAGAGTTTTGGGTCCGGGGAAGGAAATTACTGATGCCGGGGTCAGGGATTTTTTGTGTCCGGGAGGTGAAAATTTTTTTTTGACCAAATGTAAAAACGGACATCAGAATTGGATTGGGGTAAAATTTCATGCTTAAAAATGGTTGCTTTATGTAGGTTTTTAAAAGTTAAGCCGTTTTTGGTGTCCGGGGAATGAATTTCCTGATGCAGGGGTCAGGGATTTTTGTACTCTCGAGGTGAAAATTTTTTTTAACCCAAATGTAAAAACGGACATCAGAATTGGATTCAGGGTTAAATTTCATGCTAAAAAATGGTGCTTTATGTAGTTTTTAAAAATTGAGCCGTTTTGGTGACTGGCGAAGGAAAATCCTGATGCCGGAGGGATTTTTGTGCTCTGGAGGTCAAAATTTTTTGGGACCCAAATGTAAAAACGGACATCTGAATTGGATTCGGGGTTAAATTTCATGCTTAAAAATGGTGCTTTACATAGTTTTTAAAAATTGAGCCGTTTTGGTGACTGGCGAAGGAAAATCCTGATGCCGGAGGGATTTTTGTCCTCCGGATGTGAAATTTTTTTTTGATCCAAATGTAACAACGGACATCAGAATTGGATTCAGGATTAAATTTCATGCTTAAAAATGGAGCTTTATATAGTTTTTAAAAATTGAGCCGTTTTGGTGTCCGGGGAATGAATTTCCTGATGCCGGGGTCAGGGATTTTTGTGCTCTGGAGGTGAAAATTTTTTTTGACCCAAATGTAAAAACGGACATCAGAATTGGATTCGGGGTTAAATTTCATGCTTAAAAATGGAGCTTTATATAGTTTTTAAAAATTGAGCCGTTTTGGTGACTGGGGAAGGAACTTCCTGATGCCGGAGGGATTTTTTTGTTCCGGAGGTGAAATTTTTTTTTTGACCCAAATGTAAAAACGGACATCAGAATTAGATTTGGGGTTAAATTTCATGCTTAAAATGGAGCTTTATGCAGTTTTTAAAAATTGAACCGTTTTGGTGACTGGGGAAGGAAATTCCTGATGCCGGGGTTAGGGATTTTTGGGCTATGAAGGTGAAAATTTTTTTTTGACCCAAATGTAAAAACGACATCAGAATTGGATTCAGGGTTAAATTTCATGCTAAAAAATGGTGCTTTATGTAGTTTTTAAAAATTGAGCCGTTTTGGTTTCCGGGGAAAGAAATTCCTGATGCCGGGGTCAGGGATTTTTGTGCTCTGGAGGTGAAAATTTTTTTTGACCCAAATGACATCAGAATTGGATTCGGGGTTAAATTTCATGCTTAAAAATGGAGCTTTATATAGTTTTTAAAAATTGAGCCGTTTTGGTGTCCTGAAATAAATTTCCTGATGCCGGGGTCAGGGATTTTTGTACGCTCGAGGTGAAAAATTTTTTTGACCCAAATGTAAAAACGGACATCTGAATTGGATTCGGGGTTAAATTTCATGCTTAAAAATGGTGCTTTATGTAGTTTTTAAAAATTGAGCCGTTTTGGTGACTGGCGAAGGAAAACCCTGATGCCGAAGGGATTTTGTCCTTCGAAGGTGAAATTTTTTTTTGACCCAAATGTAAAAACGGCAATCAAATTTGATTTGGGGTTAAACTTGCATGCTTAAAAAATGGTGCTTTATGTAGTTTTTAAAAATTGAGCGTTTTTGGTGTCCGGGGAAGGAAATTCCTGAGGCCGGGGTCAGGGATTTTTGTGCTCCGGAGGTGAAAATTTTTTTTGACCCAAATGTAAAAACGGACAGCAGAATTGGATTTGGGGTTAAATTTCATGCTTAAAAATGGTGCTTTATGTAGTTTTTAAAAATTAAGCCGTTTTGGTGTCCGGGGAATGAATTTCCTGATGCCGGGGTCAGGGATTTTTGTACTCTCGAGGTGAAAATTTTTTTTAACCCAAATTTAAAAACGGACATCAGACTTGGATTCAGGGTTAAATTTCATGCTAAAAAGTGGTGCTTTATGTAGTTTTTAAAAATTGAGCCGTTTTGGTGTCCGGGGAAGGAATTTCCAGATGCGGGGTCAGGGATTTTTGTGTTCTGGAGTGAAAATTTTTTGGACCCAAATGTAAAAAACGACATCAGAATGGGATTCGGGTTAAATTTCATGCTTAAAAATGGTGCTTTTAATAGTTTTTAAAAATTGAGCCGTTTTGGTGTCTGGGGAAGGAAATTCCTGATGCCGGGGTCAGGGATTTTTGTGCTCCGGAAGTGAAATTTTTTTTTGACCCAAATGTAAAAAACGATCTCAGAATTGCATT
>NW_024099660.1:0-5795 GCF_016545835.1 Crotalus tigris
TATGTTTCCTGGGTAAAATACATGGAAAAATCCTATAGGAGATAAAGTCCACTCAGGGTTAGGGTTAGGTCACCATGAACTCAAAGAGAAAAATGGACACTGCCAGCAAAACCGGAGTGCTTGGGTATGGTTAGGAGGCCATTTGCTTTTCTAGGCTGCCCTTTCTATGTTTCCTGGTAAAATACATGGGTTAATCCCTTAAGAGGAAAATTCCACTTATGGTTAGGGCAAGGTCACCATGAACTCACAGAGCAAAATGGACACTGCCAACAACTTCGGAGTGCTTAGGTATGGTTAGGAGGGCACTTCCTTTTCTAGGCTGCCCTATCTATGTTTCCTGATAAAATACATGGGAAAATCTTATAGTAGGAAAATTCCACTTAGGGTTTGGGTTAGGTCACCATGAACTCATATAGCAAAATGGACACCGCCAACAAACCCGGAGTGCGTGGGTATGGTTAGGAGGCCGTTTGCTTTTCTAGGCTGCCCTTTCTATGTTTCCTGGTAAAATACATGGTTTAATCCCTTAAGAGGAAAATTCCACTTATGGTTAGGGCAAGGTCACCATGAACTCATAGAGCAAAATGGACACTGCCAACAACTTTGGAATGCTTAGGTATGGTTAGGAGGGCACTTACTTTTCTAGGCTGCCCTATCTATTTTTCCTGGTAAAATACATGGGTTAATCCCTTAAGAGGAAAATTCCACTTAGGGTTTGGGTTAGGTCACCATGAACTCATATAGCAAAATGGACACCGCCAACAAACTCGGAGTTCTTGTGTATGGTTAGGCGGGCATTTACTTTTGTAGTCTGCCCTATCTATATTTCCTCGTAAAATACATGGGAAAATCCTATAGGAGACAAATTCCTCTCAGGGTTAGGGTTAGGTCACCATGAACTCATAGAGAAAAATGGACACTGCCAGCAAACCCGGAGTGCTTGGGTATGGTTAGGAGGCCATTTACTTTACTAGGCTGCCCTTTCTATGTGTCCTGGTAAAATACATGGGAAAATTCCATAGGAGGAAAATTCCACTTAGGGTTAGGGTTAGGTCACCATGAACTGATAGAGCAAAATGGACACCACCAACAAACTCGGAGTGCTCAGGTATGGTTAGGAGGGCACTTCCTTTTCTAGGCTGCCCTACCTATGTTTCCTGGTAAAATACATGGGAAAATTCCATAGGAGGAAAATTCCACTTAGGGTTAGGGTTAGGTCACCATGAACTGATAGAGCAAAATGGACACCACCAGCAAACTCGGAGTGCTCAGGTATGGTTAGGAGGGCACTTACTTTTCTAGGCTGACCTATCTATATTTCCTGGTAAAATACATGGGTTAATCCCTTAAGAGGAAAATTCCACTTAGGGTTAGGGTAAGGTCACCGTGAACTCATAGAGCAAAATGGACACTGCCAACAAATTTGGAGTGCTTAGGTATGGTTAGGAGGGCGCTTACTTTACTAGGCTGCCCTTTCTATGTTTCCTGGTAAAATATATGGGTTAATCCCTTAAGAGGAAAATTCCACTTATGGTTAGGGCAAGGTCACCATGAACTCATAGAGCAAAATGGACACTGCCAACAACTTCGGAATGCTTAGGTATGGTTAGGAGGGCACTTACTTTTCTAGGCTGCCCTATCTATTTTTCCTGGTAAAATACATGGGTTAATCCCTTAAGAGGAAAATTCCACTTAGGGTTTGGGTTAGGTCACCATGAACTCATATAGCAAAATGGACACCGCCAACAAACTCGGAGTTCTTGTGTATGGTTAGGCGGGCATTTACTTTTCTAAGCTGCCCTATCTATATTTCCTGGTAAAATACATGGGAAAATCCTATAGGAGATAAATTCCTCTCAGGGTTAGGGTTAGGTCACCATGAACTCATAGAGAAAAATGGACACTGCCAGCAAACCCGGAGTGCTTGGGTATGGTTAGGAGGCCATTTACTTTACTAGGCTGCCCTTTTTATGTTTCCTGGTAAAATACATGGGAAAATTCCATAGGAGGAAAATTCCACTTAGGGTTAGGGTTAGGTCACCATGAACTGATAGAGCAAAATGGACACCACCAACAAACTCGGAGTGCTCAGGTATGGTTAGGAGGGCACTTCCTTTTCTAGGCTGCCCTATCTATGTTTCCTGGTAAAATACATGGGTTAATCCCTTAAGAGGAAAATTCCACTTAGGGTTAGGGTAAGGTCACCGTGAACTCATAGAGCAAAATGGACACTGCCAACAATTCCGGAGTGCTTAGTATGGTTAGAGGGCGCTTACTATTTGTAGTCTGCCCTAGTCTATGTTTCCTGGTAAAATACATGGAAAAATCCTATAGGAGCTAAATTCCACTCAGTGGTTAGGCAGGGTTTAGGTCACCATGAACTCAAAGAGAAAATTGGACACTGCCAGAAAACCGGAGTGCTTTGGGTATGGTGTAGTGATATGCCAGTTTGCTTTTCTAGGCTGCCCTTTCTATGTTTCCTGGTAAAATATATTGGGTTAACCCTTAAGAGGAAAATTCCACTTATGGTTTTTTTTTTAGGGCAAGGTCACGCATGAACTTCATAGAAGCAAATGGACACCTGCCAAAAAAACTTTCGGAATGCTTACGTATGGTTTATGAAAAAAGGGCACTTACTTTTCTAGGCCCCCCTATGTAGATTTCCTGGTAAAATACAGGGGAAAATCCCAAAGGAGAAAAATTCCACTTAGGGTTAGTGTTAGGTCACCATGAACTCACAGAGCATAATGGACAGCGCCAACAAACTCGGAGTGCTTGGGTATGGTTAGGAGGGTACTTACTTTTCTAGGCTGCGCTATCTATATTTACTGGTAAAATACATGGTAAAATCCCATAGGAGAAAAATGCCTCTCAGGTTAGGGGTTAGTCACCACGAACTCATAGAGAAAAATGGCACTCCAGCAAACCCGGAGTGCTTGGGTATGGTTAGGAGGCCATTTACTTTACTAGGCTGCCCTTTTTATGTTTCCTGGTAAAATACATGGGAAAATTCCATAGGAGGAAAATTCCACTTAGGGTTAGGGTTAGGTCACCATGAACTGATAGAGCAAAATGGACACCACCAACAAACTCGGAGTGCTCAGGTATGGTTAGGAGGGAACTTCCTTTTCTAGGCTGACCTATCTATGTTTCCTGGTAAAATACATGGGTTAATCCCTTAAGAGGAAAATTCCACTTAGGGTTAGGGTAAGGTCACCGTGAACTCATAGAGCAAAATGGACACTGCCAACAAATTCGGAGTGCTTAGGTATGGTTTGGAGGGCGCTTACTTTTGTAGTCTGCCCTATCTATGTTTCCTGGTAAAATACATGGAAAAATCCTATAGGAGATAAATTCCACTCAGGGTTAGGGTTAGGTCACCATGAACTCAAAGAGAAAAATGGACACTGCCAGCAAAACCGGAGTGCTTGGGTATGGTTAGGAGGCCATTTGCTTTTCTAGGCTGCCTTTTCTATGTTTCCTGGTAAAATACATGGGTTAATCACTTAAGAGGAAAATTCCACTTATGGTTAGGGCAAGGTTACCATGAACTCATAGAGCAAAATGGACACTGCCAACAACTTCGGAGTGCTTAGGTATGGTTAGGAGGGCACTTACTTTTCTAGGCTGCCCTATCTAAGTTTCCTGATAAAATACATGGGAAAATCTTATAGTAGGAAAATTCCACTTAAGGTTTGGGTTAGGTCACCATGAACTCATATAGCAAAATGGACACCGCCAACAAACTCGGAGTTCTTGGGTCTGGTTAGGCGGGCATTTACTTTTCTAAGCTGCCCTATCTATATTTCCTGGTAAAATACATGGGAAAATCCTATGGGAGATAAATTCCACTCAGGGTTAGGGTTAGGTCACCATGAACTCATAGAGAAAAATGGACACTGCCAGCAAACCCGGAGTGCTTGGGTATGGTTAGGAGGCCATTTACTTTACTAGGCTGCCCTTTCTATGTTTCCTTGTAAAATACATGGGAAAATTCCATAGGAGGAAAATTCCACTTAGGGTTAGGGTTAGGTCACAATGAACTGATAGAGCAAAATGGACACCACCAACAAACTCGGAGTGCTCAGGTATGGTTAGGAGGGCACTTACTTTTCTAGGCTGACCTATCTATATTTCCTGGTAAAATACATGGGTTAATCCCTTAAGAGGAAAATTCCACTTATGGTTAGGGCAAGGTCACCATGAACTCATAGAGCAAAATGGACACTGCCAACAACTTCGGAGTGCTTAGGTATGGTTTGGAAGGCGCTTACTTTTGTAGTCTGCCCTATCTATGTTTCCTGGTAAAATACATGGAAAAATCCTATAGGAGATAAATTCCATTCATGGTTACGGTTAGGTCACCATGAACTCAAAGAGAAAAATGTACACTGCCAGCAAAACCGGAGTGCTTGGGTATGGTTAGGAGGCCATTTGCTTTTCTAGGCTGCCCTTTCTTTGTTTCCTGGTAAAATACATGGGTTAATCCCTTAAGAGGAAAATTCCACTTATGGTTAGGGCAAGGTCACCATGAACTCACAGAGCAAAATGGACACTGCCAAAAAATTCGGAGTGCTTCGGTATGGTTAGTTGGGCACTTCCTTTTCTAGGCTGCCCTATCTATGTTTCCTGATAAAATACATGGGAAAATCTTATAGTAGGAAAATTCCACTTAGGGTTTGGGTTAGGTCACCATGAACTCATATAGCAAAATGGACACCGCTAAGAAACTTCGAGTTCTTGGGTATGGTTAGGCGGGCATTTACTTTTCTAGGCTGCCCTATCTATATTTCCTGGTAACATACATGGGAAAATCCTATAGGAGATAAATTCCACTCAGGGTTAGGGTTAGGTCACCATGAACTCATAGAGAAAAATGGACACTGCCAGCAAACCCGGAGTGCTTGGGTATGGTTAGGAGGCCATTTACTTTACTAGGCTGGCCTTTCTATGTTTCCTGGTAAAATACATGGGAAAATTCCATAGGAGGAAAATTCCACTTAGGGTTAGGGTTAGGTCACCATGAACTGATAGAGCAAAATGGACACCACCAACAAACTCGGACTGCTCAGGTATGGTTAGGAGGGCACTTACTTTTCTAGGCTGACCTATCTATATTTCCTGGTAAAATACATGGGTTAATCCCTTAAGAGGAAAATTCCACTTAGGGTTAGGGCAAGGTCACCATGAACTCATAGAGCAAAATGGACACTGCCAACAACTTCGGAGTGCTTAGGTATGGTTAGGAGGGCACTTACTTTTCTAGGCTGCCCTATCTATGTTTCCTGATAAAATACATGGGAAAATCCTATAGTATAAAAATTCCACTTAGGGTTAGGGTTAGGTCACCATCAACTCATAGAGCAAAATGGACACTGCCAACAAATTCGGAGTGCTTAGGTATGGTTAGGAGGGCACTTCCTTTTCTAGGCTGCCCTATCTATGTTTCCTGGTAAAATACATGGGAAAATTCCATAGGAGGAAAATTCCATTTAGGGTTAGGGTTAGGTCACCATGAACTCATAGAGAAAAATGGACACTGCCAGCAAACCCGGAGTGCTTGGGTATGGTTAGGAGGCCATTTACTTTACTAGGCTGCCCTTTCTATGTTTCCTGGTAAAATACATGGGAAAATTCCATAGGAGGAAAATTCCACTTAGGGTTAGGGTTAGGTCACCATGAACTCATAGAGCAAAATGGACACTGCCAACAAATTCGGAGTGCTTAGGTATGGTTAGGAGGGTGCTTACTTTTGTAGTCTGCCCTATCTATGTTTCCTGGTAACATACATGGGA
>NW_024099661.1:0-6185 GCF_016545835.1 Crotalus tigris
GCTCAATTTTTGAAAACTAGAAGAAGCACCATTTTTAAGCATGAAATTTAACCCCGAATCCCATTCTGAGGTCCGTTTTTACATTTGGGTCAAAAAAAAATATTTCATCTCCGGAGCACAAAAATCCGTGACCCCGGCATCAGGGATTCCCTTCCCCGGACACTAAAACGGCTCAATTTTTGAAAACTAGAATAAGCACAATTTTAAAGCATGAAATTTAACCTTGAATCCCCTTCTGAGGTCCGTTTTTACATTTGGGTCAAAAAAAATTGCACCTCTGGAGCAGAAAAATCCGTGAACCCGGCATTAGGGATTTCCTTCCCTGGATACCAAAACGGCTCAATTTTTGAAAACTAGAAGAAGCACCATTTTTAAGCATGAAATTTAACCCCGAATCCCATTCTGAGGTCCATTTTTACATTTGGGTCAAAAAAAAATTTTCATCTCCGGAGCAAAAAAATCTGTGACCCCGGCATCAGGAATTTCCTTCCCCTGACAGCAAAACGCCTCAATTTTTGAAAACTAGAAGAAGCACCATTTTTAAGCATGAAATTTAACCCCGAATCCCATTCTGAGGTCCGTTTTTACATTTGGGTCAAAAAAAAATATTTCATCTCCGGAGCACAAAAATCCGTGACCCTGGCATCTGGGATTTCCTTCCCCGGATACTTAAATGGCTCAATTTTTGAAAACTACAATAAGCACAATTTTAAAGCATGAAATTTAACCTTGAATCCCATTCTGAGATCCGTTTTTACATTTGGGTCAAAAAAAAAATTTCATCTCCGGAGCACAAAAATCCGTGACCCCGGCATCAGGAATTTCCTTCCCTAGACACTAAAACGACTCAATTTTTGAAAACTAGGAGAAGCACCATTTTTAAGCATGAAATTTAACCCCGAATCCCATTCTGAGGTCCGTTTTTACATTTGGGTCAAAAAAAAAATTTCATCTCTGGAGCACAAAAATCTGTGACCCCGGCATCAGGAATTTCCTTCCCCAGACACTAAAACAGCTCAATTTTTGAAAACTAGAAGAAGCACCATTTTTAAGCATGAATTTTAACCCCAAATCCCATTCTCAGGTCCGTTTTTACATTTGGGTCAAAAAAAATATTTCATCTCCGGAGCACAAAAATCCGTGACCCCGGCATCAGGAATTTCCTTCCCCAGACACTAAAACGGCTCAATTTTTGAAAACTAGAAGAAGCACCATTTTTAAGCATGAAATTTAACCTTGAATCCCATTCTGAGGTCCGTTTTTACATTTGGGTCAAAAAAAAATTGCACCTCTGGAGCACAAAAATCCGTGAACCTGGCATCAGGGATTTCCTTCCCTGGATACCAAAACGGCTCAATTTTTGAAAACTAGAAAAAGCACCATTTTTAAGCATGAAATTTAACCCCGAATCCCATTCTGAGGTCCGTTTTAACATTTGGGTCAAAAAAAAAATTTCTTCTCTGGAGCAAAAAAATCCGTGACCCCGGCATCAGGAATTTCCTTCCCCAGACACTAAAACGGCTCAATTTTTGAAAACTAGAAGAGGCACCATTTTTAAGCATGAAATTTAACCCCGAATCCCCTTCTGAGGTCCGTTTTTACATTCGGGTCAAAAAAAAAATTGCACCTCTGGAGCACAAAAATCCGTGAACCTGGCATCAGGGATTTCCTTCCCTGGATACCAAAACGGCTCAATTTTTGAAAACTAGAAAAAGCACCATTTTTAAGCATGAAATTTAACCCCGAATCCCATTCTGAGGTCCGTTTTAAAAATTTGGGTCAAAAAAAAAATTTCTTCTCTGGAGCAAAAAAATCCGTGACCCCGGCATCAGGAATTTCCTTCCCCAGACACTAAAACGGCTCAATTTTTCAAAACTAGAAGAAGCACCATTTTTAAGCATGAAATTTAACCCCGAATCCCCTTCTGAGGTCCGTTTTTACATTTGGGTCAAAAAAAATATTTCATCTCCGGAGCACAAAAATCCGTGACCCTGGCATCTGGGATTTCCTTCCCCAGACACTAAAACGGCTCAATTTTTGAAAACTAGAAAAATCACCATTTTTAAGCATGAAATTTAACCCCGAATCCCATTCTGAGGTACGTTTTTACAATTGGGTCAAAAAAAATTTCACCTGTGGAGCACAAAAATCCGTCACGCCGGCATCAGGATTTTCCTTGCCTGGACACTAAAACAGATCAATTTTTGAAAACTACAATAAACACAATTTTAAAGCATGAATTTAACCTTGAATCCCCTTCTGAGGTCCGTTTTTACAATTGGGTCAAAAAAAATTTCACCTCTGGAGCACAAAAATCCGTCATGCCAGCATCAGGATTTTCCTTGCCTGGACACTAAAACGGATCAATTTTGAAAACTACAATAAACACAATTTTAAAGCATGAAATTTAACCTTGAATCCCCTTCTGAGGTCCGTTTTTACATTTGGGTCAAAATAAATTGCACCTCCGGAGCACAAATATCCGTCACCCCGGCATCAGGGATTTCCTTCCCTGGATACCAAAATGGCTCAATTTTGAAAACTAGAAAAAGCACCATTTTTAAGCATGAAATTTAACCCCGAATCCCATTCTGAGGTCCGTTTTTACATTTGGGTCAAAAAAAAATATTTCATCTCCGGAGCACAAAAATCCGTGACCCCGGCATCCGGGATTTCCTTCCCCAGACACTAAAACGGCTCAATTTTTGAAAACTAGAAGAAGCAACACTTTTAAGCATGAAATTTAACCCCGAATCCCATTCTGAGGTCCGTTTTTACAATTGGGTCAAAAAAAATTTCACCTCTGGAGCACAAAAATCCGTCACGCCGGCATCAGGATTTTCCTTGCCTGGACACTAAAACGTATCAATTTTGAAAACTACAATAAACACAATTTTAAAGCATGAAATTTAACCTTGAATCCCCTTCTGAGGTCCGTTTTTACATTTGGGTCAAAATAAATTGCACCTCCGGAGCACAAATATCCGTGACCCCGGAATCAGGGATTTCCTTCCCCGGACACTAAAACGACTCAATTTTTGAAAACTAGAATTAGCACAATTTTAAAGCATGAAATTTAACCTTGAATGCCCTTATGAGGTCCGTTTTTACATTTGGGTCAAAAAAAAATTGCACCTCTGGAGCACAAAAATCCGTGAACCCGGCATCAGGGATTTCCTTCCCTGGATACCAAAACGGCTCAATTTTTGAAAACTAGAAAAAGCACCATTTTAAGCACAAAATTAAACCTCGAATGCCCTTCTGAGGTCCGTTTTTACATTTGGGTCCAAAAAAAAATTTCATCTCCGGAGCACAAAAATCCGTGACCCCGGCATCAGGAATTTCCTTCCCCAGACACTAAAACGGCTCAATTTTTGAAAACTAGAAGAAGCAACATTTTTAAGCATGAAATTTAACCCCGAATCCCCTTCTGAGATCCGTTTTTACATTTGGGTCAAAAAAAATATTTCATCTCCGGAGCACAAAAATCCGTGACCCCGGCATCAGGAATTTCCTTCCCCAGACACTAAAACTGATCAATTTTGAAAACTACAATAAAGACAATTTTAAAGCATGAAATTTAACCTTGAATCCCCTTCTGAGGTCCGTTTTTACATTTGGGTCAAAATAAATTGCACCTCCGGAGCACAAATATCCGTGACCCCGGAATCAGGGATTTCCTTCCCCGGATACTAAAAAAGTTCAATTTTTGAAAACTAGAAGAAGCACCATTTTTAAGCATGAAATTTAACCCCGAATCCCATTCTGAGGTCCGTTTTTAGATTTGGGTCAAAAAAAAATATTTTATCTCCGGAGCACAAAAATCCGTGACCCCGGCATCCGGGATTTCCTTCCCAGGATACTAAAAGTGCTCAATTTTTGAAAACTAGAAGAAGCACCATTTTTAAGCATGAAATTTAACCCCGAATCCCATTCTGAGGTCCGTTTTTACATTTGGGTCACAAAAAAATTTCATCTCCGAAGCACAAAAATCCGTGACCACGGCATCAGGAATTTCCTTCCCCAGACACTAAAACGGCTCAATTTTTGAAAACTAGAAGAAGCACCATTTTTAAGCATGAAATTTAACCCCGAATCCCATTCTCAGGTCCGTTTTTACATTTGGGTCAAAAAAAATATTTCACTCCGGAGCATAAAAATCCATGACCCCGGCATCAGGGATTTCCTTCCCTGCACACTAAAACGGCTCAGTTTTTGAAAACTAGAATAAGCACCATTTTTAAGCATGAAATTTAACCCCGAATCCCATTCTGAGGTCCGTTTTTACATTTGGGTCAAAAAAAAAATTTCATCTCCGGAGCACAAAAATCCGTGACCCCGGCATCAGGAATTTCCTTCCCCAGACACTAAAACGGCTCAATTTTTGAAAACTAGAATAAGCACAATTTGAAACATGAAATTTAACCTTCGGAGTTCCCTTTCTGAGGTCCGTTTTTACATTTGGGTAAAAATAAATTGCACCTCCGGAGCACAAATATCCGTGACCCCGGAATCAGGGATTTCCTTCCCCGGACACTAAAACGACTCAATTTTTGAAAACTAGAATTAGCACAATTTTAAAGCATGAAATTTAACCTTGAATCCCTTTCTGAGGTCCGTTTTTACATTTGGGTCAAAATAAATTGCACCTCCGGAGCACAAATATCCGTGACCCCGGAATCAGGGATTTCCTTCCCCGGATACTAAAAAAGCTCAATTTTTGAAAACTACAATAAACACAATTTTAAATCATGAAATTTAACCTTGAATCCCATTCTGAGGTCCGTTTTTAGATTTGGGTCAAAAAAAAATATTTCATCTCCGGAGCACAAAAATCCGTGACCCCGGCATCAGGAATTTCCTTCCCCAGACACTAAAACGGCTCAATTTTTGAAAACTAGGAGAAGCACCATTTTTACGCATGAAATTTAACCCCGAATCCCATTCTGAGGTCCGTTTTTACATTTGGGTCAAAAAAAAAATTTCATCTCCGGAGCACAAAAATCCGTGACCACGGCATCAGGAATTTCCTTCCCCAGACACTAAAACGGCTCAATTTTTGAAAACTAGAAAAAGCACCATTTTTAAGCATGAAATTTAACCCCGAATCCCATTCTGAGGTCCGTTTTTACATTTGGGTCAAAAAAAAAATTTCATCTCCGGAGCAAAAAAATCCGTGACCCCGGCATCAGGAATTTCCTTCCCCCGACACTAAAACGGCTCAATTTTTGAAAACTAGAAGAAGCACCATTTTTAAGCATGAAATTTAACCCCGAATCCCCTTCTGAGGTCCGTTTTTACATTTGGGTCAAAAAAAATATTTCATCTCCGGAGCACAAAAATCCGTGACCCTGGCATCTGGGATTTCCTTCCCCGGATACTTAAATGGCTCAATTTTTGAAAACTACAATAAGCACAATTTTAAAGCATGAAATTTAACCTTGAATCCCCTTCTGAGATCCGTTTTTACATTTGGGTCAAAAAAAATATTTCATCTCCGGAGCACAAAAATCCGTGACCCTGGCACCAGGTATTTCCTTCCCCAAATACTAAAACGGTTCAATTTTTGAAAACTAGAAGAAGCACCATTTTTAAGCATGAAATTTAACCCCGAATCCCATTCTGACGTCCGCTTTTACATTTGGGTCAAAAAAAATATTTCATCTCCGGAGCACAAAAATCCGTGACCCCGGCATCAGGATTTTCCTTGCCTGGACACTAAAACGGATCAATTTTGAAAACTACAATAAGCACAATTTTAAAGCATGAAATTTAACCTTGAATCCCATTCTGAGATCCGTTTTTACATTTGGGTCAAAAAAAAAATTTCATCTCCGGAGCACAAAAATCCGTGACCCCGGCATCAGGAATTTCCTTCCCCAGACACTAAAACGGCTCAATTTTTGAAAACTAGGAGAAGCACCATTTTTACGCATGAAATTTAACCCCGAATCCCATTCTGAGGTCCGTTTTTACATTTGGGTCAAAAAAAAAAATTTCATCTCCGGAGCACAAAAATCCGTGACCACGGCATCAGGGATTTCCTTCCCCGGACACTAAAACGGCTCAATTTTTGAAAACTAGAATAAGCACAATTTTAAAGCATGAAATTTAACCTTGAATCCCCTTCTGAGGTCCGTTTTTACATTTGGGTCAAAAAAAAATTGCACCTCTGGAGCACAAAA
>NW_024099662.1:0-2490 GCF_016545835.1 Crotalus tigris
GAGCACAAAAATCCCTGACCCCGGCATCAGGAATTTCCTTTCCCGGACACCAAAACGGCTCAATTTTAAAAAACTAGATAAAGCACAATTTTTAAGCATGAAATTTAACCCCGAATCCAATTCTGATGTCCATTTTAACATTTGCGTCAAAAAAATTTCGCCTCCGGAGCACAAAAATCCCTGACCCCGACATCAGGAATTTCCTTTCCCGGACACCAAAACGGCTCAATTTTTAAAAACTACATAAAGCACCATTTTTAAGCATGAAATTTAACCCCAAATCCGATTTTGATGTCCGTTTTTACATTTGGGTTAAAAAAAATTTTCACCTCCGAGCACAAAAATCCCTGACCCCGGCATCAGGAATTTACTTCCCGTACACCAAAAAAACGGCTTCAATTTTAAAACGACATAAGCACATTTTTAAAGCATGAATTTAAACCGCCGAATCCATTCTGATGTCCGTTTTTTTTACATGGGTCAAAAAAAAAATTTCACCTCCGGAGCACAAAAATCCCTGACCTCGGCATCAGAAATTTCCTTCCCGGGACACCACAACGGCTCAATTTTTAAAAACTAGATAAAGCACCATTTTTAAGCATGAAATTTAACCCTGAATCCAATTCTGATGTCCATTTTAACATTTGGGTCAAAAAAAAATTTCACCTCTGGAGCAAAAAAATTCCTGACTCCGGCATCAGGACTTTCCTTCCCTGGACACCAAAACGGCTCAATTTTTAAAAACTAGATAAAGCACCATTTTTAAGTATGAAATTTAACCCCGCATCCATTCTGAGGTGCCGTTGTACATTTGGGTCTCACAAAAAAATTTTTATAATACGGAGCACAAAAAATCGTATGACGCCGGCATCAAGGAATTTCCTTCCCCGGACACTTACAACGGCCTAAATTTTTGAAAAACAAGAAAGAAGCACCATTTTTAAGCATGAAATTGCTAACCCCGAATCCCAATTGAGGGTCCGTTTTTACATTTGGGTCAAAGAAATTGTTTTCATCTCCGGAGCACAAAAATCCATGACCCCGGCATCAGGGATTTCATTCCCTGCATACCAAAACGGCTCAATTTTTGAAAACTACAAAAAGCACCATTTTTAAGCATGAAATTTAACTCGGAATCCAATTCTAAGGTCCGTTTTTACATTTCTGTAAAAAAAAAATTTTCATCTCCGGAGCACAAAAATCCGTGACCCCGGCATCAGGAATTTCCTTCCCCAGACACATCAGGGATTTCCCTCCCCGGACACCAAAACGGCTCAATTTTTGAAAACTAGAAAAAGCACCATTTTTAAGCATTAAATTTAACCCAGAATTCCATTCTGAGGTCCGTTTTTACATTTCAGTCCAAAAAAATTTTTCGTCTCCGGAGCACAAAAATCTATGACCCCGTCATCAGGGATTTCCTTCCCTGGATACCAAAATGTCTCAATTTTTGAAAACTAGAAAAAGCACCATTTTTAAGCATGAAATTTAACCCCGAATCCCATTCTGAGGTCCGTTTTTACATTTGGGTCAAAAAAAAAATTTCACATCCGGAGCACAAAAATCCGTGACCCCGGCATCAGGAATTTCCTTCCCCAGACACATCAGGGATTTCCTTCCCTGGATACCAAAATGGCTCAATTTTTGAAAACTAGACAAATCCCCATTTTTAAGCATGAAATTTAACCCAGAATCAAATTCTCAGGTCAGTTTTTACATTTGGGTCAAAAAAAAATTTTCACATTCGGAGCACAAAAATCCGTGACCCCGGCATCAGGAATTTCCCTCCCCGGACACATCAGGTATTTCCTTCCCTGGATACCAAAATATCTCAATTTTTGAAAACTAGAAAAAGCACCATTTTTAAGCATGAAATTTAACCCCGAATCCCATTCTGAGGTCCGTTTTTACATTTGGGTCAAAGAAATTTTTTTCATCTCCGGAGCACAAAAATCCGTGACCCCGGCATCAGGGATTTCCTTCCCTGCATACCAAAATGGCTCAATTTTTGAAAACTACAAAAAGCAACATTTTTAAGCATGAAATTTAACTCGGAATCCAATTCTAAGGTCCGTTTTTACATTTCTGTAAAAAAAAAATTTCATCTCCGGAGCACAAAAATCCGTGACCCCGGCATCAGGAATTTCCCTCCCCGGACACCAAAACGGCTCAATTTTTGAAAACTAGAAGAAGCACCATTTTTAAGCATCAAATTTAACCCCGAATCCCATTCTGAGGTCCGTTTTTACATTTGGGTCAAAAAAAATTTTCATCTCCGGAGCACAAAAATCTATGACACCGGCATCAGGAATTTCCTTCCCCGGACACTAAAACGGCTCAATTTTTGAAAACTAGAAGAAGCACCATTTTTAAGCATGAAATTTAACCCCGAATCCCATTCTGAGGTACATTTTTACATTTGGGTCAAAAAAAATTTTTCATTTCCAGAGCACAAAAATCCGTGACCCCGGCATGACGAATTTCCTTCCC
>NW_024099663.1:0-5085 GCF_016545835.1 Crotalus tigris
AATCCAATTCTGATGTCCGTTTTTTACATTTGGATAAAAAAAAAATTTCACATCCGGAGCACAAAAATCCCTGAGCACGGCATCAGGAATTTCCTTCCCGGACAACAGAATGGCTCAATTTTTAAAAAGTACAAAAAGCACCATTTTTAAGCATGAAATTTAACCCTGAATCCAATTCTGATGTCTGTTTTTATACATTTGGGTCAAAAACAAAATTTCACATCCGGAGCACAAAAATCCCTGACCCCGGCATCATGAATTTCCTTCACCGGACACAAAAAGATCTCAATTTTTAAAAACTACACAAAGCACCATTTTTAAGCATGAAATTTAACTCCGAATACAATTCTGATGTCTGTTTTTACATTTGGGTCAAAAAAAAAATTTCACCTCCAGAGCACAAACATCCCTGACCCCGGCATCAGGAATTTCCTTAACCGGACAACAAAATGGCTCAATTTTTAAAAACTACATAAAGCACCATTTTTAAGCATGAAATTTAACTCCGAATACAATGTGATGTACGTTTTTACATTTGGCTCAAAAAAAAATTTTCACCTCCAGAGCACAAAAATCCCTGACCCCGGCATCAGGAATTTCCTTCCTGAGACACCAAAACGGCTCAATTTTAAAAAACTACATAAAGCACCATTTTAAAGTATGAAATTTAACTCCGAATACAATTGTGATGTCCGTTTTTACATTTGACTCAAAAAAAAAATTTCAACTCCAGAGCACAAAAATCCCTGACCCCGGCATCAGGAATTTCCTTCACCGGACACGAAAACAGCTCAATTTTTAAAAACTACATAAAGCACCATTTTTAAGCATGAAATTTAACTCCGAATACAATTCTGATGTCCCTTTTTACATTTGGGTCAAAAAAAAATTTTCACCTCCGGAGCACAAAAATCCCTTCCCCAGAAACCAAAACGGCTCAATTTTTGAAAACTACATAAAACACCATTTTTAAGCATGAAATTTAACCCTGAATCCATTCGAGTCCCTTGTACAGTTAGGGTTATTTTTTAAGGTCTGGAGCCCACAAAATCCCTGTCACCGGCATCAGGCAATTTACTTCCCCGGACACAAATGGCTCCAATTTTAAAAACTACTTAAAGACACCATTTTTAAGCATGAAATTTAACCCGAAATCGATTTTGATGTCCGTGTGTACATTGGGTTAAAAAAAATTTTCACCTCAGAGCACAAAATACCTCCCCAGAAAACAAAACGACTCAATTTTTGAAAACTACATAAAGAACCATTTTTAAGCATGAAATTTAACCCTGAATCCAATTCTGAAGTCCCTTTTTACATTTGGGTCAAAAAAAAATTTCAGCTCTGGAGCACAAAAATCTATGACCTTGGCATCTGGAATTTCCTTCCCCAGACACCAAAATGGATCAATTTTTGAAAACTACATAAAGTACCATTTTTAAGCATGTATTTTAACCCCGAATCTGATTTTGAAGTCCCTTTTTACATTTGGGTTAAAAAAAAATTTCATGTCTGGAGCACAAAAATTCCTTTCCCCGGCGTCACGAATTTCCTTCTGCAGACACCAAAACGGCTCAATTTTTTGAAAACTACATAAAGCACCATTTATAAGTATGAAATTTAACCCCGAATCCGATTTTGATGTCCGTTTTTACATTTGGGTCAAAAAAAATATTTCGCCTCAAGAGCACAAAAATCCCTGACCCCGGCATCAGGAATTGCCTTCGCAGGACACCAAAATCAGTCAATTTTTAAAAACTACATAAAGCACCATTTTTAAGCATGAAATTTAACCCTGAATCCAATTCTGATGTCCCTTTTTACATTTGGGTCAAAAAAAAATTTTCACCTCCGGAGCACAAAAATCCCTTCCCCAGAAACCAAAACGGCTCAATTTTTGAAAACTACATAAAGCACCATTTTTAAGCATGAAATTTAACCCTGAATCCAATTCTGATGTCCCTTTTTACATTTGGGTTAAATTTTTTCAGGTCTGGAGCACAAAAATCCCTGTCCCCGGCATCAGGAATTTCCTTCAACGGACAAAAAAATGGCTCAATTTTTAAAAACTACATAAAGCACCATTTTTAAGCATGAAATTTAACTCCGAATACAATTCTGATGTCCGTTTTTACATTTGGGTCAAAAAAAATTTTTCACTTCCAGAGCACAAAAATCCCGGACCCCGGCATCAGAAATTTCCTTCATCGGACACGAAAACAGCTCAATTTTTAAAATCTACATAAAGCACCTTTTTTAAGAATGAAATTTAACCCTTAATCCAATTCTGATGTCCCTTTTTACATTTGGGTCAAAAAAAATTTTTCACCTCCGGAGCACAAAAATCCCTTCCCCAGAAACCAAAACGGCTCAATTTTTGAAAACTACATAAAGCACCATTTTTAAGCATGAAATTTAACCCCGAATCCAATTATGATGTCCGTTTTTACATTTGGGTCAAAAAAAATTTCACCTTTGGAGCACAAAAATCCCTCATCCTCGCATCAGGAATTTCCTTCCCCGGACACCAAAACCGCTCAATTTTTGAAAACTACATAAAGCACCATTTTTAAGCATGAAATTTAACCCCAAATCCAATTATGATGTCCCTTTTTACATTTGGGTTAAAAAAAATTTTTCACCTCCGGAGCACAAAAATCCCTTCCCCAGAAACCAAAACGGCTCAATTTTTGAAAACTACATAAAGCACCATTTTTAAGCATGAAATTTAACCCTGAATCCAATTCTGATGTTCCTTTTTACATTTGGGTTAAATTTTTTCAGGTCTGGAGCACAAAAATCCCTGTCCCCGGCGTCAGGAATTTCCTTCCGCAGACACCAAAATGGCTCAATTTTTAAAAACTACATAAAGCACCATTTTTAAGCATGAAATTTAACCCCGAATCCGATTTTGATGTCCGTTTTTACATTTGGGTCAAACAAAATTTTCACCTCCAGAGCACAAAAATCCCTGACCCCGGCATCAGGAATTTCCTTCGCAGGACACCAAAATGGGTCAATTTTTAAAAACTACACAAAGCACCATTTTTAAGCATGAAATTTAACCCTGAATCCAATTCTCATGTCCCTTTTTACATTTGGGTCAAAAAAAATTTCACCTCCAGAGCACAAAAATCCCTGACAGGGCCCGGCATCAGGAGATTCCTTCGCAGGACACCAAAATGGGTCAATTTTTAAAAACTACATAAAGCACCATTTTTAAGCATGAAATTTAACCCTGAATCCAATTCTGATGTCCCTTTTTACATTTGGGTCAAAAAAAAAATTTTCACCTTCGGAGCACAAAAATCCCTCATCCTCGCATCAGGAATTTCCTTCCCCGGACACCAAAACAGCTCAATTTTTAAAAACTACATAAAGCACCTTTTTTAAGCATGAAATTTAACCCTTAATCCAATTCCGATTCCCTTTTTACATTTGGGTCAAACAAAATTTTCACCTCCAGAGCACAAAAATCCCTGACCCCGGCATCAGGAATTTCCTTCGCAGGACACCAAAATGGGTCAATTTTTAAAAACTACACAAAGCACCATTTTTAAGCATGAAATTTAACCTTGAATCCAATTCTGATGTCCCTTTTTACATTTGGGTCAAAAAAAATTTCACCTCCAGAGCACAAAAATCCCTGACAGGGCCCGGCATCAGGAGATTCCTTCGCAGGACACCAAAATGGGTCAATTTTTAAAAACTACATAAAGCACCATTTTTAAGCATGAAATTTAACCCTGAATCCAATTCTGATGTCCCTTTTTACATTTGGGTCAAAAAAAATTTCACCTCCAGAGCACAAAAATCCCTGACAGGGCCCGGCATCAGGAATTTCCTTCCCCGGACACCAAAACGGCTCAATTTTTGAAAACTACATAAAGCACCATTTATAAGCATGAAATTTAACCCCGAATCTGCTTTTGATGTCCATTTTTACATTTGTGTCAAAAAAAAAAATTTCACCTCTGGAGCACAAAAATCCCTTCCCCAGAAACCAAAACGACTCAATTTTTGAAAACTACATAAAGCACCATTTTTAAGCACGAAATTTAACCCTGAATCCAATTCTGATGTCCCTTTTTACATTTGGGTCAAAAAAAATTTTTCACCTCCGGAGCACAAAAATCCCTTCCCCAGAAACCAAAACGGCTCAATTTTTGAAAACTACATAAAACACCATTTTTAAGCATGAAATTTAACCCTGAATCCAATTCTGATGTCCCTTTTTACATTTGGGTTAAATTTTTTCAGGTCTGGAGCACAAAAATCCCTGTCCCCGGCATCAGGAATTTACTTCCCCGGACACCAAAATGGCTCAATTTTTAAAAACTACATAAAGCACCATTTTTAAGCATGAAATTTAACCCCGAATCCGATTTTGATGTCCGTTTTTACATTTGGGTTAAAAAAAATTTTCACCTCCAGAGCACAAAAATACCTTCCCCAGAAACCAAAACGGCTCAATTTTTGAAAACTACATAAAGAACCATTTTTAAGCATGAAATTTAACCCTGAATCCAATTCTGAAGTCCCTTTTTACATTTGGGTCAAAAAAAAATTTCAGCTCTGGAGCACAAAAATCTATGACCTTGGCATCTGGAATTTCCTTCCCCAGACACCAAAATGGATCAATTTTTGAAAACTACATAAAGTACCATTTTTAAGCATGTATTTTAACCCCGAATCTGATTTTGAAGTCCCTTTTTACATTTGGGTTAAAAAAAAATTTCATGTCTGGAGCACAAAAATTCCTTTCCCCGGCGTCACGAATTTCCTTCTGCAGACACCAAAACGGCTCAATTTTTAAAAACTACATAAAGCACCATTTTTAAGCATGAAATTTAACCCTGAATCCAAGTCTGATGTCCCTTTTTACATTTGGGTCAAAAAAAAATTTTCAGCTCTGGAGCACAAAAATCTATGGCCTTGGCATCAGGAATTTCCTTCCCCAGACATCAAAATGGGTCAATTTTTGGAAACTACCTAAAGCACCATTTTTAAGCATGTATTTTAACCCCGAATCCAATTATGATGTCCGTTTTTACATTTGGGTCAAAAAAAAATGTTCACTCCAGA
>NW_024099664.1:0-5072 GCF_016545835.1 Crotalus tigris
AGCCAAGAATTCAAGTTCTTAAAATAAAATTTTGATGGAACCTGAGCTAATCTCAGCCATGTCCTTTTTAAAGGGACCAAACCAGCAAAGGTGAATAGGAGTTAAAATTAGCTTTAAAGGTAAATTATCTCAGGAACTGACTTTCCTCTTAGGAATAAAGTGAATTCTTGGGGTAATTTTAGCCAAGAATTCAAGTTCTTAGAATAAAATTTTGATGGAACCTGAGCTAATCTCAGCCATGTCCTTTTTAAAGGGACCAAACCAGCAAAGGTGTGAATAGGATTTAAAATTAGCTTGAAAGGTAAAATTATCTCAGGAACTGACTTTCTTCTTAGGAATAAAGTGAATTCTTCGGGTAATTTTAGACAAGAATTCAAGTTCTTAGAATAAAATTTTGATGGAACCTGAGCTAATCTCAGCCATTTCTTTTTTAAAGGGACCAAACCAGCAAAGGTGAATTAGGAGTTAAAATTAGCTTGAAAGGTAAAATTATCTCAGGAACTGACTTTCCTCTTAGGAATAAAGTGAATTCTTGGGGTAATTTTAGTATGGCAAGAATTCAGTTCTTAGAATAAAATTTTGGGGGGGGGCACAAGAACCTGAGTAATTCTTCGGCATGTTGTCCTTTTTAAAGGAACCAAACCAGCAAAGGTGAATAGGAGTTAAAATTAGCTTGAAAGGTAAAATTATCTCAGGAACTGACTTTCCTCTTAGGAATAAAGTGAATTCTTGGGGTAATTTTAGCCAAGAATTCAAGTTCTTAGAATAAAATTTTGATGGAAACTGAGCTAATCTCAGCCATGTCCTTTTTAAAGGGACCAAACCAGCAAAGGTGAATAGGATTTAAAATTAGCTTTAAAGGTAAAATTATCTTCAGGAACTGACTTTCTTCTTAGGAATAAAGTGAATTCTTGGGGTAATTTTAGCCAAGATTCAAGTTCTTAGAATAAAATTTTGATGGAACCTGAGCTAATCTCAGCCATGTCTTTTTTAAAGGGACCAAACCAGCAAAGGTGAATAGGAGTTAAAATTAGCTTTAAAGGTAAAATTATCTCAGGAACTGACTTCTTAGGAATAAAGTGAATTCTTGGGGTAATTTTAGCCAAGAATTCAAGTTCTTAAAATAAAATTTTGATGGACTGAGCTAATCTCAGCCATGTCCTTTTTAAAGGGACCAAACCAGCAAAGGTTAATAGGAGTTAAAATTAGCTTGAAAGGTAAAATTATCTCAGGAACTGACTTTCTTCTTAGGAATAAAGTGAATTCTTGGGGTAATTTTAGCCAAAAATTCAGGTTCTTAGAATAAAATTTTGATGGAACCTGAGCTAATCTCAGCCATGTCCTTTTTAAAGGGACCAAACCAGCAAAGGTGTGAATAGGATTTAAAATTATCTTGAAAGGTAAAATTATCTCAGGAACTGACTTTCTTCTTGGGAATAAAGTGAATTCTTGGGGTAATTTTTAGCCAAAATTCAGGTTCTTGAAGATAAAATTTTTGATGGAACACTCTGAGCTAATCTCAGCCATGTCCTTTTTTAAAGGGACCTAATCCAAGCAAGGTGTGAATAGGATTTAAAATTAGCTTGCAAGTAAATTATCTCAGACTGACTTTCTTCCTGGGAATAACGTGAATTCTTGGGGTAATTTTAGTCCAAATTCAGTTCCTTACAGACTAAAATTTTGGTCCGAACCTGAGGTAATTCTCAAGCCATGCTCCTTTTTAAAGGGACCAAACCACAAGCTAATAGGAATTTAAAATTAGCTTTAAGGTAACATTTATCTCAGGAACTGACTTTCCTCTTAGGAATAAAGTGAATTCTTGGGGTAATTTTAGCCAAGAATTCAAGTTCTTAGAATAAAATTTTGATGGACCCTGAGCTAATCTCAGCCATGTCCTTTTTAAAGGGACCAAACCAGCAAAGGTGAATAGGATTTAAAATTAGCTTTAAAGGTAAAATTATCTCAGGAACGGACTTTCTTCTTAGGAATAAAGTGAATTCTTGGGGTAATTTTAGCCAAGAATTCAAGTTCTTAAAATAAAATTTTGATGGACTGAGCTAATCTCAGCCATGTCCTTTTTAAAGGGACCAAACCAGCAAAGGTGAATAGGATTTAAAATTAGCTTTAAAGGTAAAATTATCTCAGGAACTGACTTTCTTCTTAGGAATAAAGTGAATTCTTCGGGTAATTTTAGACAAGAATTCAAGTTCTTAGAATAAAATTTTGATGGAACCTGAGCTAATCTCAGCCATTTCTTTTTTAAAGGGACCAAACGCGACAGCTGACATTAGGGTTAAATTAGCTGAAAGGTAGAAATTATCTCAGGAACTGACGTTTCCTTCTTATGAATAAAGTGAATTCTTGGGTAATTTATTAGCCAAGAATTCAAGTTCTGAATAGGGACATTTTAATGGAACCTGTCTCTAATCTCAGCCAATGGTCTTTTTTTTTTTAAGGGACGCAAACAGCAAAGTGAATTAGATTCAATTAGCTTGAAAGAGTAAAATGATCTCATGAAACTGACTTTCCTCTTAGAATAAAGGTGAATGCTTGGGTAATTTTAGCCGAGAATTCAAGTTCTTAAAATAAAATTTTAATGGAACCTGAGCTAATCTCAGCCATGTCTTTTTTAAAGGGACCAAACCAGCCAAGGTGAATAGGAGTTAAAATTAGCTTTAAAGGTAAAATTATCTCAGGAACTGACTTTCTTCTTAGGAATAAAGTGAATTCTTGGGGTAATTTTAGCCCAAAATTCAAGTTCTTAAAATAAAATTTTAATGGAACCTGAGCTAATCTCAGCCATGTCTTTTTTAAAGGGACCAAACCAGCAAAGGTGAATAGGAGTTAAAATTAGCTTTAAAGGTAAAATTATCTCAGGAACTGACTTTCTTCTTTGGAATAAAGTGAATTCTTGGGGTAATTTTAGCCAAAAATTCAGGTTCTTAGAATAAAATTTTGATGGAACCTGAGCTAATCTCAGCCATGTCCTTTTTAAAGGGACCAAACCAGCAAAGGTGTGAATAGGATTTAAAATTATCTTGAAAGGTAAAATTATCTCAGGAACTGACTTTCTTCTTGGGAATAAAGTGAATTCTTGGGGTAATTTTAGCCAAAAATTCAAGTTCTTAGAATAAAATTTTGGTCGAACCTGAGGTAATCTCAGCCATGTCCTTTTTAAAGGGACCAAACCAGCAAAGCTGAATAGGATTTAAAATTAGCTTTAAAGGTAAAATTATCTCAGGAACTGACTTTCTTCTAAGGAATAAAGTGAATTCTTGGGGTAATTTTAGCCAAGAATTCAAGTTCTTAGAATAAACTTTTGATGGAACCTGAGCTAATCTCAGCCATGTCCTTTTTAAAGGGACCAAACCAGCAAAGGTGAATAGGATTTAAAATTAGCTTGAAAGGTAAAATTATCTCAGTAACTGACTTTCCTCTTAGGAATAAAGTGAATTCTTGGGGTAATTTTAGCCAAGAATTCAAGTTCTTAAAATAAAATTTTGATGGAACATGAGCTAATCTCAGCCATGTCCTTTTTAAAGGGACCAAACCAGCAAAGGTGAATAGGAGTTAAAATTAGCTTTAAAGGTAAAATTATTTCAGGAACTGACTTTCTTCTTAGGAATAAAGTGAATTCTTGGGGTAATTTTAGCCAAGAATTCAAGGGTTTTTTTTTTTTTTTTTTCCTTAGAATAAAATTTTGATGGAACCTGAAGCTAATCTCGAGCCATGTCTTTTTTAAAGGGACCAAACCAGCAAAGGTGAATTAGGAGTTAAAATTAGCTTTAAAGGTAAAATTATCTCAGGAACTGACTTTCTTCTTAGGAATAAAGTGAATTCTTGGGGTAATTTTAGCCAAGAATTCAAGTTCTTAGAATAAAATTTTAATGGAACCTGAGCTAATCTCAGCCATGTCTTTTTTAAAGGGACCAAACCAGCAAAGGTGAATTAGGAGTTAAAATTAGCTTGAAAGGTAAAATTATCTGAGGAACTGACTTTCCTCTTAGGAATAAAGTGAATTCTTGGGTTAATTTTAGCCAAGAATTCAAGTTCTTAAAATAAAATTTTGATGGAACCTGAGCTAATCTCAGCCATGTCCTTTTTAAAGGGACCAAACCAGCAAAGGTGAATAGGAGTTAAAATTAGCTTTAAAGGTAAAATTATCTCAGGAACTGACTTTCTTCTTAGGAATAAAGTGAATTCTTGGGGTAATTTTAGGCAAAAATTCAAGTTCTTAGAATAAAATTTTGATGGAACCTGAGCTAATCTCAGCCATGTCCTTTTTAAAGGGACCAAACCAGCAAAGGTGAATAGGATTTAAAATTAGCTTGAAAGGTAAAATTATCTCAGGAACTGACTTTCTTCTTGGGAATAAAGTGAATTCTTGGGGTAATTTTAGCCAAAAATTCAGGTTCTTAGAATAAAATTTTGATGGAACCTGAGCTAATCTCAGCCATGTCCTTTTTAAAGGGACCAAACCAGCAAAGGTGAATAGGAGTTAAAATTAGCGTGAAAGGTAAAATTATCTCAGTAACTGACTTTCCTCTTAGGAATAAAGTGAATTCTTGGGGTAATTTTAGCCAAGAATTCAAGTTCTTAAAATAAAATTTTGATGGAACCTGAGCTAATCTCAGCCATGTCCTTTTTTAAGGGACCAAACCAGCAAAGGTGAATAGGAGTTAAAATTAGCTTGAAAGGTAAAATTATCTCAGGAACTGACTTTCCTCTTAGGAATAAAGTGAATTCTTGGGGTAATTTTAGGCAAGAATTCAAGTTCTTAGAATAAAATTTTGGTCGAACCTGAGGTAATCTCAGCCATGTCCTTTTTAAAGGGACCAAACCAGCAAAGGTGAATAGGATTTAAAATTAGCCTTAAAGGTAAAATTATCTCAGGAACTGACTTTCTTCTTAGGAATAAAGTGAATTCTTGGGGTAATTTTAGCCAAGAATTCAAGTTCTTAGAATAAACTTTTGATGGAACCTGAGCTAATCTCAGCCATGTCCTTTTTAAAGGGACCAAACCAGCAAAGGTGAATTAGGAGTTAAAATTAGCTTGAAAGGTAAAATTATCT
>NW_024099665.1:0-3758 GCF_016545835.1 Crotalus tigris
TTGACCTCCGGAGCTCCAAACTCCCTGACTCCCCGGCATCAGGAATTTTCCTTTCCCCCAGACCCAAAAGGGCTCAATTTTTAAAAACTACAAAAAGCACCATTTTTAAGCATGAAATTTAACCCCGAATCCCATTCTGACGTCCATTTTTACATTTGGGTCAAAAAATTTTTTCACCCCTGGAGCTCAAAAATCCCTGACCCCGGCATCAGGAATTTCCTTCCCCAGACACCAAAAGGGCTAAATTTTTAAAAACTACAAAAAGCACCATTTTTAAGCATGAAATTTAACCCCGAATCCCCTTCTGACGTCTGTTTTTACTTTTGGGTCAAAAAAAAATTATGACCTGCCGGACTCAAAAATCCCTCACCGCCCGGCATCAGGAATTTCTCCACAGACACCAAGGGTCTAAATTTGGTTAAAAACTACAAAAGGCACCATTTTTAAGCATGAAATTTAATCCCCGAATCCCATTCTGACATCCGTTTTTTACATTTTCTGTCCAATACAAAAAATTTTCACCTCCAGAGCTCAAAAATCCTGACCCAGGCATCAGGAATCTTCCTTCTCACAGACACCAAAAGGTCTAAAATTTTTAAAAACTAAAAAATCACCATTTTTAAGCATGAAATTTAATCCCAAATACCATTCTGACATCCGTTTTTACATTTCGGTCAAAAAAAAATTTTCACGTCCAGAGCTCAAAAATCCCTGACACCGGCATCAGGAATTTCCTTCCCCACACACCAAAAGGGCCAAATTTTTAAAAACTACAAAAAGCACCATTTTTAAGCATGAAATTTAACCCCGAATACCATTCTGATGTCTGTTTTTACATTTGGGTCAAAAAAATTTTTTCACCTCCAGAGCTCAAAAATCCCTGACCCCGGCATCAGGAATTTCCTTCCCCAGACACCAAAAGGTCTAAATTTTTAAAAACTACAAAAAGCACCATTTTTAAGCATGAAATTTAACCCCGAATCCCATTCTGACATCTGTTTTTACTTTTGGATCAAAAAAAATTTTGACTTCCGGAGCTCAAAAATCCCTGACCCCGGCATCAGGAATTTCCTTCCACAGACACCAAAAGGTCTAAATTTTAAAAAACTACAAAAAGCACCATTTTTAAGCATGAAATTTAACCCCGAATCCCATTCTGACATCCGTTTTTACATTTCGGTCCAAAAAAAATTTTCACCTCCAGAGCTCAAAAATCCCTGACCCCGGCATCAGGAATTTCCTTCCACAGACACCAAAAGGGCTAAATTTTTAAAAACTACAAAAAGCACCATTTTTAAGCATGAAATTTAACCCCGAATCCCCTTCTGACGTCTGTTTTTACTTTTGGGTCAAAAAAAAAATATGACCTCCTGAGCTCAAAAATCCCTGACCCCGGCATCAGAAATTTCCTTCCACAGACACCAAAGGGTCTAAATTTTTAAAAACTACAAAAGGCACCATTTTAAAGCATGAAATTTAATCCCGAATACCATTCTGACATCCGTTTTTACATTTCGGTCAAAAAAAAATTTTCACCTCCAGAGCTCAAAAATCCCTGACCCCGGCATCAGGAATTTCCTTCCCCAGACACCAAAAGGGCTAAATTTTTAAAAACCTACAAAAAGCACCATTTTTAAGCATGAAATTTATTTAACCCCCGAATCCCATTATGATCTTGTATCTGATGGTTCTTCTTTTGGGTCCACAAAAAAAAATTTTCACCTCCAGAGCTCAAAAAATCCCTGAGCCCCGGCACAGGAATTTCCTTCACAGACACCAAAATGTCTAAATTTTTAAAAACTACAAAAAGCACCATTTTTAAGCATGAAATTTAACCCCAAATCCCATTCTGACATCCGTTTTTACATTTCGGTCAAAAAAAATTTTCACGTCCAGAGCTCAAAAATCCCTGACCCCGGCATCAGGAATTTCCTTCCCCAGACACCAAAAGGGCTAAATTTTCAAAAACTACAAAAAGCACCATTTTTAAGCTTGAAATTTAACCCCGAATCCCATTCTGACGTCTGTTTTTACATTTGGGTCAAAAAAATTTTTTTCTCCTCCAGAGCTCAAAAATCCCCTGACCCCACGGCATAAGGAATTTCCTTCCACAGACACCAAAAGGTCTAAATTTTTAAAAACTACAAAAAGCACCATTTTTAAGCATGAAATTTAACCCAAAATCCCATTCTGACATCCGTTTTTACATTTCGGTCAAAAAAATTTTTTCACCTCCAGAGCTCAAAAATCCATGACCCCGGCATCAGGAATTTCCTTCCAAAGACACCAAAGGGTCTAAATTTTTAAAAACTACAAAAGGCACCATTTTTAAGCATGAAATTTAATCCCGAATACCATTCTGACATCCGTTTTTACATTTCGGTCAAAAAAAAAATTTCACCTCCAGAGCTCAAAAATCCCTGACCCCCGGCATCAGGAATTTCCTTCCCCAGACACCAAAAGGGCTAAATTTTTAAAAACTACAAAAAGCACCATTTTTAAGCATGAAATTTAACCCCAAAGCCCATTCTGACATCCGTTTTTACATTTCGGTCAAAAAAAATTTTTCACCTCCAGAGCTCAAAAATCCCTGACCCCGGCATCAGGAATTTCCTTCCCCAGACACCAAAAGGGCTAAATTTTTAAAAACTACAAAAAGAACCATTTTTAAGCATGAAATTTAAACCCCAAATCCATTCTGATTGTCGGTTTTTTACATTTGGGTCCAAAAAAAAATTTCACCTCCGGAGCTCAAAAATCCTGACCCCGGCATACGGAAATTTCCTTACCCAGGACACCAAAAGGAGCTAAACATTTTAAAAAAAAAAAACTACAAAAAGCACCATATTTTAAAGCATGAAATCTAACCCAAATCCCATTCTGATGTCTGTTTTTACATTTGGGTCAAAAAAAAATTTTCACCTCCCGAGCTCAAAAATCCCTGACCCCGGCATCAGGAATTTCCTTCCACAGACACCAAAGGGTCTAAATTTTTAAAAACTACAAAAGGCACCATTTTTAAGCATGAAATTTAATCCCGAATTCCATTCTGACATCCGTTTTTACATTTTGGTCAAAAAAAAATTTTGACCTCCGGAGCTCAAAAATCCCTGACCCCGGCATCAGGAATTTCCTTCCCCAGACAACAAAAGGGCTAAATTTTTAAAAACTACAAAAAGCACCATTTTTAACATGAAATTGGACCCTGAATCCCATTCTGATGTCTGTTTTTACATTTGGGTCAAAAAAAAATTTTCACCTCCGGAGCTCAAAAATCCCTGACCCCGGCATCAGGAATTTCCTTCCCCAGACACCAAAAGGGCTAAATTTTTAAAAACTACAAAAAGAACCAGTTTTAAGCATGACATTTAACCCCGAATCCCATTCTGACGTCTGTTTTTACTTTTGGGTCAAAAAAGAATTATGACCTCCGGAGCTCAAAAATCCCTGACCCCCGGCATCAGGAATTTACTTCCACAGACACCAAAGGGGCTAAATTTTTAAAAACTACAAAAGGCACCATTTTTAAGCATGAAATTTAACCCCGAATCCCATTCTGACGACTGTTTTTACTTTTGGGTCCAAAAAAAATTATGACCTCCGGAGCTCAAAAATCCCTGACCCCGGCATCAGGAATTTCCTTCCCCAGACACCAAAATGGCTAAATTTTTAAAAACTACAAAAAGCACCATTTTTAAGCATGAAATTTAACCCCAAATCCCATTCTGACGTCTGTTTTTATATTTGGATCAAAAAAA
>NW_024099666.1:0-4312 GCF_016545835.1 Crotalus tigris
TTTCAGTCAAAAAAAAATTTTCATCTTTTGAGTAGAAAAATCTATGTCCCCGACATCAAGAATTTCCCTCCCTGGATACCAAAACGGCTCAATTTTTGAAAACTAGAAAAAGCAACATTTTTAAGCATGAAATATAACCCCGAATCCCATTCTGAGCTCCGTTTTTACATTTGGGTCAAAAAAAAATTTTCATCTTTGGAGCAGAAAATCTATGACCCCGGCATCAGTAATTTCCTTCCCTGGATACCAAAACAGCTCAATTTTTGATAACTAGAAAAAGAACCATTTTTAAGCATGAAATTTAACCCCGAATCCGATTCTGAGGTCCGTTTTTACATTAGGGTCAAAAAAAATTTTCATCTCTGGAGAACAAAAAATCCATGACCCCGGCATCAGGAGTTTCCTTCCCTGTATACCAACACGGCTCAATCTCTGAAAACTAGAAAAAGCACCATTTTAAGCATGAAATTTAACCCCGAATCCCAGTCTGAGGTCCGTTTTTACATTTGGGTCAAAAAAAATTTTTCATCTTTGGAGTAGAAAAATCTATGACCCCGGCATCAGGAATTTACTTCCCTAGATACCAAAACGGCTTAATTTTTGAAAATTAGAAGAAGCACCATTTTTAAGCATGAAATTTAAGTCCGAATCCCATTCTGATGTCCTTTTTTACCTTTCAGTCAAAAAAAAATTTTCATCTCCGGAGCACAAAAATCTCTGACCCCAGCATCAGGAATTTCCTTCCCTGGATACCAAAATGGCTCAATTTTTGAAAACTAGAAAAAGCACCATTTTAAGCATGAAATTAAACCCCGAATCCCATTCTGAGGTCCGTTTTTACATTTGAGTCAAAAAAAAAATTTTCATCTTTGGAGCAGAAAAATCTATGACCCCGGCATCAGGAATTTCATTCCCTGGATACCAAAACAGCTCACTTTTTGATAACTAGAAAAAGAAAACCATTTTTAAGCAGGAAATTTAACCCGAATCCGATTCTGGGTCCGTTTTTAACATAGGGTCAAAAAATTTCATCTCTTGAGACAAAAATCCATGACCCCCGGCAATCAGGAGTTTCCTTCCCTGGATACCAAAACGCTCAATCTCTGAAAACTAGAAAAAGCACCATTTTAAGCATGGAAATTTAACCCCGAATCCATTCTGATGCTCCGTGTTTACATTTGGGTCAAAAAAAAAGATTTTCCTCTTTGGAGTAGAAAATCTATTGACCGCGGCATCAGGAATTTCCCTCCCTGGATACCAAAACGGCTCAATTTTTGATAATTAGAAAAAGAACCATTTTTAAGCATGAAATTTAACCTCAGAATCCGATTCTGAGGTCCGTTTTTACATTAGGGTCAAAAAAAATTTTCATATCTGGAGAACAAAAAATCCATGACCCCGGCATCAGGAGTTTCCTTCCCTGTATACCAAAACGGCTCACTCTCTGAAAACTAGAAAAAGCACCATTTTAAGCATGAAATTTAACCCCGAATCCCATTCTGAGGTCCGTTTTTACATTTCAGTCAAAAAAAAATTTTCATCTCCGGAGCACAAAAATCTATGACCCCAGCATCAGGAATTTCCTTCTCAGTATACCAAAACGGCTCAATTTCTGAAAACTAGAAGAAGCACCATTTTTAAGCATGAAATTTAACCCCGAATCCGATTCGGAGGTCCGTTTTTACATTTCAGTCAAAAAAAAATTTTCATCTTTGGAGCAGAAAAATCTATGACCCCGGGATCAGGAATTTCCTTCCCTGGATACCAAAACAGCTCAATTTCTGAAAACTAGAAGAAGCACCATTTTTAAGCATGAAATTTAACCGCGAATCCCATTCTGAGGTCCGTTTTTACATTTGGGTCAAAAAGATTTTTCATCTTTGGAGCCGCAAAATCTATGTCCCCGACATCAGGAATTTACTTCCCTAGATACCAAAACGGCTTAATTTTTGAAAATTAGAAGAAGCACCATTTTTAAGCATGAAATTTAACCCCGAATCCCATTCTGAGGTCCGTTTTTACATTTGGGTCAAAAAATTTTTTTCATTTCCGGAGCACAAAAATACGTGACCGCGGCATCAGGAATTTCCCTCCCTGGATACCAAAACGGCGCAATTTTTGAAAACTAGAAAAAGCAACATTTTTAAGCATGAAATTTAACCCCGAATCCGATTCTGAGGTCCGTTTTTACATTAGGGTCAAAAAAAATTTTCATCTCTGGAGAACAAAAAATCCATGACCCCGGCATCAGGAGTTTCCTTCCCTGGATATCAAAACAGCTCAATTTTTGATAATTAGAAAAAGAACCATTTTTAAGCATGAAATTTAACCCCGAATCCGATTCTGAGGTCCGTTTTTACATTTGGGTCAAAAAAAAATTTTCATCTTTGGAGCAGAAAAATCTATGACCCCGGCATCATGAATTTACTTCCCTAGATACCAAAACGGCTTAATTTTTGAAAATTAGAAGAAGCACCATTTTTAAGCATGAAATTTAACCCCGAATCCCATTCTGAGCTCCCTTTTAACATTTGGGTCAAAAAAAAATTTTCATCTTTGGAGTAGAAAAATCTATGACCCCGGCATCAGGAATTTCCTTCCCAGTATACCAAAATGGCTCAATTTTTGAAAAATAGAAAAAGCACCATTTTTAAGCATGAAATTTAAGTCCGAATCCCATTCTGATGTCTGTTTTTACCTTTCAGTCAAAAAAAAATTTTCATCTCCGGAGCACAAAAATCTATGACCCCAGCATCAGGACTTTCCTTCCCTGGATACCAAAATGGCTCAATTTTTGAAAACTAGAAAAAGCACCATTTTAAGCATGAAATTTAACCCCGAATCCCATTCTGAGGTCCGTTTTTATATTTGAGTCAAAAAAAAAATTTTCATCTTTGGAGCAGAAAAATCTATGACCCCGGCATCAGGAATTTCCTTCCCTGGATACCAAAACAGCTTCAATTTTGGGATTAACTAGAAAAAGAAACCATTTTTAAGCATGAAATTAACCATGAAATCCCATTCTGGAGGTCCGTTTTTACATTTGGGTTCAAAAACAGATTTTTATCTTTGGAGCGAGCAAAATCTATGTCCCCGAACATCAGGAATTCACTTCCCTAGATACCAAAACGGCCTTAATTTTTGAAAATTAGAAGAAGCACACATTTTTAAAGCATGAAAATTTAACCCCGAATCCACAATCTGAGCTTCCGTTTTTTACATTTGGGGTCAAAAAAAAATTTTCATCTTTGGAGTAGAAAAATCTATGACCCCGGCATCAGGAATTTCCTTCCCAGTATACCAAAATGGCTCAATTTTTGAAAACTAGAAAAAGCACCATTTTTAAGCATGAAATTTAAGTCCGAATACCATTCTGATGTCCGTTTTTACCTTTCAGTCAAAAAAAAATTTTCATCTCCGGAGCACAAAAATCTATGACCCCAGCATCAGGAGTTTCCTTCCCTGTATACCAAAACGGCTCAATCTCTGAAAACTAGAAAAAGCACCATTTTAAGCATGAAATTTAACCCCGAATCCCATTCTGAGGTCCGTTTTTACATTTGGGTCAAAAAAAATTTTTCATCTTTGGAGTAGAAAAATCTATGACCCCGGCATCAGGAATTTACTTCCCTAGATACCAAAACGGCTTAATTTTTGAAAATTAGAAGAAGCACCATTTTTAAGCATGAAATTTAAGTCCGAATCCCATTCTGATGTCCGTTTTTACCTTTCAGTCAAAAAAAAATTTTCATCTCCGGAGCACAAAAATCTCTGACCCCAGCATCAGGAATTTCCTTCCCTGGATACCAAAATGGCTCAATTTTTGAAAACTAGAAAAAGCACCATTTTAAGCATGAAATTTAACCCCGAATCCCATTCTGAGGTACGTTTTTACATTTGAGTCAAAAAAAAAATTTTCATCTTTGGAGCAGAAAAATCTATGACCCCGGCATCAGGAATTTCCTTCCCTGGATACCAAAACAGCTCAATTTGTGAAAACTAGAAAAAGAACCATTTTTAAGCATGAAATTTAACCCCGAATCCGATTCTGAGGTCCGTTTTTACATTAGGGTCAAAAAAAATTTTCATATCTGGAGAACAAAAAATCCATGACCCCGGCATCAGGAGTTTCCTTCCCTGTATACCAAAACGGCTCAATCTCTGAAAACTAGAAAAAGCACCATTTTAAACATGAAATTTAACCCCGAATCACATTCTGAGGTCCGTTTTTACATTTCGGTCAAAAAGATTTTTCATCTTTGGAGCAGCAAAATCTATGTCCCCGACATCAGGAATTTACTTCCCTAGATAC
>NW_024099667.1:0-5323 GCF_016545835.1 Crotalus tigris
CTCTGAACTTGTTGGTGATGTCCATTTTGCTGTATGGGTTCATGGTGACATAACCCTAACCATAAGTGGAATTTTCCTCCAATGGGATTTTCCCATGTATTTTACCAGGAAACATATATAGGGAAGTCAAGAAAAGTCAGTGCCCTCCTAACCCTAACCAAGCACTCTGAATTTGTTTGTGGTGTCCATTTTGTTGTTTGCGTTCATGGTGACCTCTACCTAACCCTAAGTGGAATTTTCCTCCAATGGGATTTTCCCATGTATTATACCAGGAAACATATATAGGGTAAGCAAGAAAAGTCAATGCCCTCCTAACCCTACCCAAGCACTCTGAATTTTTTGGTGATCTCTTTTTTGCTGTACGGGTTCATGGTGACGTAACCCTAACCATAAGTGGAATTTTCCTCCAATGGGATCTTCCCATGTATTTTACCAGGAAACGTAGATAAGCCAGGCAAGAAAAGTCAGTGCCCTTTTAACCCTACCCAAGCACTCTGAATTTGTTGGCGATGTCCATTTTGCTGTAGGGGTTTTCATGGTGACGTAACCCTAATCATAAGTGGAATTTTCTCCAATGGGATTTTCCTATTATTTTACCAAGAACAAGAAGGGCAGGCTATAAAATTCAGGGGCGCTCCTACCCTACCCAAGCAACTCTGAACTTGTTGTGATGTCCATTTTCCAATATGGGTTTTCATGGTGACCTAACCCTAACCCTAAGTGGAATTTTCCTCCAATGGGATCCTTTCCATATATTTTACCACGAAACGTAGATAGGGCAGGAAAGAAAAGTTAGTGCCCTCCTAACCCTACCCAAACACTCTGAATTTATTGGCGATGTCAATTTTGCTCTATGGGTTCATGGTGACCTAACCCTAACCGTAAGTGGAATTTTCCTCCAATGGTATTTTCCCATGTATTTTACCAGGAAACATTGATAGGGCAGGTAAGAAAAGTCAGTGCCCTCCTAACCCTAACCAAGCACTCTGAATTTGTTGGTGATGTCCATTTTGCTGTATGGGTTCATGGTGACCTAACCGGAACCCTAAGTGGAATTTTCCTCCAATGGGATCTTCCCATGTATTTTACCAGGAAACATAGATAGGGCAGGCAAGAAAAGTGAGGGCGTTCCTAACCCTACCCAAGGATTCTGAATTTGTTGGTGGTGTCCATTTTGCTGTTTCAGTTCATGGTGACCCAAACCTAACACTAAGTGGAATTTTCCTCCAATGGGATTTTCCCATGTATTTTACCAGGAAACATAGATAGGGCAGGACAACAAAAGTCAATGCCCTCCTATCCTTACCCAAGCAGTCTGAATTTGCTGGTGATGTATTTTTTGCTGTAAGGGTTCATGGTGACCTAACCCTAACCCTAAGTGGAATTTTCCTCCAATGGGATTTTCCCATGTATTTTACCAGGAAACATATATAGGGTAGTCAAGAAAAGTCAGTGCCCTCCTAACCCTACCCAAGCAGTCTGAACTTGTTGGTGATGTCCATTTTGCTGTATGTGTTCATGGTGAGCTAACCCTAAACCTAAGTGGAATTTTCCTCCAATGGTATTTTCCCATATATTTTACCAGGAAACATTGATAGGGCAGGTAAGAAAAGTCAGTGCCCTCCTAACCCTACCCAAGCACTCTGAATTTGTTGGTGATGTCCATTTTGCTGTATGGGTTCATGGTGACGTAACCCTAATCCTAAGTGGAATTTTCCTACAATGTTATTTTCCCTGTATTTTACCAGAACCATTGATATGGCAGGTAAGAAATTCAGTGCCCTCCTAACCCTACCCAAGCACTCTGAATTTGTTTGGTGAGGTCCATTTTTGCTGTATGGGTTCATGGTGACCTAACCCTACCCTAGTGGAATTTTCCCTCCAATGGGATTCTTTCCATGTATTTTATCCAGGAAAATAGTTAGAGGCAGGCAGAAAAAAGTTAGTACCCTCCTATCCCTACCCAAGCACTCTGAATTTGTTGGTGGTGTCGATTTTGGCTGTTTGAGTTCATGGTGACCTCAACCTAAACCCTAAGTGGAATTGTCCTCCAAAGGGATTTTCCCATGTATTTAACGAGGAAACATATATAGGGTAGGCAAGAAAATTCAGTGCCCTCCTAACCCTACTCAAGCACTCTGAATTTGTTGGTGATGTCCATTTTCCTGTATGGGTTCATGGTGACCTAACCCTAACCGTAAGTGGAATTTTCCTCCAATGGTATTTTCCCATGTATTTTACCAGGAAACATTGATAGGGCAGGTAAGAAAAGTCAGTGCCCTCCTAACCCTACCCAAGCACTCTGAATTTGTTGGTGATCTCTTTTTTGCTGTACGGGTTCATGGTGACGTAACCCTAACCATAAGTGGAATTTTCCTCCAATGGGATCTTCCCATGTATTTTACCAGGAAACGTAGATAAGCCAGGCAAGAAAAGTCAGTGCCCTTCTAACCCTACCCAAGCACTCTGAATTTGTTGGCGATGTCCATTTTGCTGTATGGTTTCATGGTGACCTAACCATAACCCTAAGTGGAATTTTCCTCCAAAGGGAATTTCCCATGTATTTTACCAGGAAACATAGATAGGGTAGTCAAGAAAAGTCAGTGCCCTCCTAACCCTACCCAAGCAGTCTGAACTTGTTGGTGTTGTCCATTTTGCTGTATGTGTTCATGGTGAGCTAACCCTAAACCTAAGTGGAATTTTCCTCCAATGGGATTTCCCCATGTATTTATCCAGGAAAGATAGATAGGGCAGGCAAGAAAAGTCAGTGCCCTCCTAACCCTAACCAACCACTCTGAATATGTTGGTGATGTCCATTTTGCTGTATGGGTTCATGGTGACCTAACCCTAACCGTAAGTGGAATTTTCCTCCAATGGGATCTTTCCATGTATTTTACCAGGAAACATAGTTAGGGCAGGCAGAAAAAGTTAGTACCCTCCTATCCCTACCCAAGCACTCTGAATTTGTTGGTGGTGTCCATTTTGCTGTTTGAGTTCATGGTGACCTCACCCTAACCCTAAGTGGAATTTTCCTCCAAAGGGATTTTCCCATGTATTTAACGAGGAAACATATATAGGGTAGGCAAGAAAATTCAGTGCCCTCCTAACCCCACCCAAGCACTCTGAATTTGTTGGTGATGTCCATTTTGCTGTATGGGTTCATGGTGACCTAACCGGAACCCTAAGTGGAATTTTCCTCCAATGGGATCTTCCCATGTATTTTACCAGGAAACATAGATAGGGCAGGCAAGAAAAGTCATGGCGTTCCTAACCCTACCCAAGGATTCTGAATTTGTTGGTGGTGACCATTTTGCTGTTTCAGTTCATGGTGACCCAAACCTAACACTAAGTGGAATTTTCCTCCAATGGGATTTTCCCATGTATTTTACCAGGAAACATAAATAGGGTAGTCAAGAAAAGTCAGTGCCCTCCTAACCCTACCCAAGCAGTCTGAACTTGTTGGTGATGTCCATTTTGCTGTATGTGTTCATGGTGAGCTAACCCTAAACCTAAGTGGAATTTTCCTCCAATGGGATTTCCCCATGTTATTTATCCAGGAAAGATAGGATAGGGAGGCAGAAAAGTCAGTGTCCTCATAACTAACCAAGCACTCTGAATATGTTGGTGATGTCCATTTTGCTGTATGGGTTCATGGTGACCTAACCCTAATCCTAAGTGGAATTTTCCTCCAATGGGATTTTCCCATGTATTTTACCAAGGAACATAGATAGGGCAGGCTATAAAATTCATGGCGCTCCTAACCCTACCCAAGCACTCTGAACTTGTTGGTGATGTCCATTTTCCAATATGGGTTCATGGTGACCTAACCCTAACCCTAAGTGGAATTTTCCTCCAATGGGATCTTTCCATGTATTTTACCAGGAAACATAGTTAGGGCAGGCAGAAAAAGTTAGTACCCTCCTATCCCTACCCCAGCACTCTGAATTTGTTGGTGGTGTCCATTTTGCTGTTTGAGTTCATGGTGACCTCAACCTAACCCTAAGTGGAATTTTCCTCCAAAGGGATTTTCCCATGTATTTAACGAGGAAACATATATAGGGTAGGCAAGAAAATTCAGTGCCCTCCTAACCCCACCCAAGCACTCTGAATTTGTTGGTGATGTCCATTTTGCTGTATGGGTTCATGGTGACCTAACCGGAACCCTAAGTGGAATTTTCCTCCAATGGGATCTTCCCATGTATTTTACCAGGAAACATAGATAGGGCAGGCAAGAAAAGTCATGGCGTTCCTAACCCTACCCAAGGATTCTGAATTTGTTGGTGGTGACCATTTTGCTGTTTCAGTTCATGGTGACCCAAACCTAACACTAAGTGGAATTTTCCTCCAATGGGATTTTCCCATGTATTTTACCAGGAAACATAAATAGGGTAGTCAAGAAAAGTCAGTGCCCTCCTAACCCTACCCAAGCAGTCTGAACTTGTTGGTGATGTCCATTTTGCTGTATGTGTTCATGGTGAGCTAACCCTAAACCTAAGTGGAATTTTCCTCCAATGGGATTTCCCCATGTATTTATCCAGGAAAGATAGATAGGGCAGGCAAGAAAAGTCAGTGTCCTCCTAACCCTAACCAAGCACTCTGAATATGTTGGTGATGTCCATTTTGCTGTATGGGTTCATGGTGACCTAACCCTAATCCTAAGTGGAATTTTCCTCCAATGGGATTTTCCCATGTATTTTACCAAGGAACATAGATAGGGCAGGCTATAAAATTCAGGGCGCTCCTAACCCTACCCAAGCACTCTGAACTTGTTGGTGATGTCCATTTTCCAATATGGGTTCATGGTGACCTAACCCTAACCCTAAGTGGAATTTTCCTCCAATGGGATCTTTCCATGTATTTTACCAGGAAACATAGTTAGGGCAGGCAGAAAAAGTTAGTACCCTCCTATCCCTACCCAAGCACTCTGAATTTGTTGGTGGTGTCCATTTTGCTGTTTGAGTTCATGGTGACCTCAACCTAACCCTAAGTGGAATTTTCCTCCAAAGGGATTTTCCCATGTATTTAACGAGGAAACATATATAGGGTAGGCAAGAAAATTCAGTGCCCTCCTAACCCTACCCAAGCACTCTGAATTTGTTGGTGATGTCCATTTTGCTTTATGCATTCTTGGTGACCTAACCCTAACCCTAAGTGGAATTTTCCTCCAATGCGATTTTCCCATGTATTTTCCAGGAATCATAGATAGGGCAGGCTACAAAAGTCAGTGCCCTCCAAACACTACCCAAGCACTCTGAATTTGTTGGTGGTGTCGTATTTTGCTGTCATACTTCATGGTGACCTCACCCTAACCCTAAGTGGAATT
>NW_024099668.1:0-4137 GCF_016545835.1 Crotalus tigris
GCCAACAAACTCGAAGTGCTTGGGTATGGTTAGGGGGGCACTGACCTTTCTAGGCTGCCCTATCTATTTTTCCTGGTAAAATACATGGGAAAATCCCATTGGAGGAAAATTACACTTAGGGTTAGGGATATGTCACCGTGAACTCCTAGAGCAAAATGGACATCGCCAACGAACTCGGATGTGCTTGGGTATGGTTAGGAGAGCACTGACCTTTCTAGGCTGCCCTATCTTATTTTTCCTGGTAAAATACATGGGAAAATCCCATTGGAGGAAAATTCCACTTAGGGTTAGGGTTACGTCACCGTGAACTCCTAGAGCAAAATGGACATCGCCAACAAACTCGGAGTGCTTGGGTCTGGTTAGGAGGGCACTGACCTTTCTAGACTGCCCTATCTATGTTTCCTGGTAAAATACATGGGAAAATCCCATTGGAGGAAAATTACACTTAGGGTTAGGGATATGTCACCGTGAACTCCTAGAGCAAAATGGACATCGCCAACAAACTCGAAGTGCTTGGGTATGGTTAGGGGGGCACTGACCTTTCTAGGCTGCCCTATCTATTTTTCCTGGTAAAATACATGGGAAAATCCCATTGGAGGAAAATTACACTTAGGGTTAGGGATACGTCACCGTGAACTCCTAGAGCAAAATGGACATCGCCAACGAACTCGGATGTGCTTGGGTATGGTTAGGAGAGCACTGACCTTTCTAGGCTGCCCTATCTTATTTTTCCTGGTAAAATACATGGGAAAATCCCATTGGAGGAAAATTCAACTTAGGGTTAGGGTTATGTCACCATGAACTCCTGGAGAAAAATGGACATCGCCAACAAACTCGGAGTGCTTCGGTATGGTTAGGAGGGCACTGACTTTTCTAGGCTGCCCTATCTATTTTTCCTGGTAAAATACCTGGGAAAATCCCATTGTAGGAAAATTCCACTTAGGGTTAGGGTTACGTCACCGTGAAATCCTAGAGCCAAATGGACATCGCCAACGAACTCGGAGTGCTTAGGTATGGTTAGGAGAGCACTGACTTTTCTAGGCTGCCCTATGTATGTTTCCTGGTGAAATACATGGGAAAATCCCATTGGAGGAAAATTACACTTAGGGTTAGGGATACGTCACCGTGAACTCCTAGAGCAAAATGGACATCGCCAACGAACTCGGATGTGCTTGGGTATAGTTAGGAGAGCACTGACCTTTCTAGGCTGCCCTATCTATTTTTCCTGGTAAAATACATGGGAAAATCACATTGGAGGAAAATTACACTTAGGGTTAGGGTTACGTCACCGTGAACTCCTAGAGCAAAATGGACATCGCCAACAAACTCGGAGTGCTTGGATATGGTTAGGAGGGCACTGACTTTTCTAGTCTGCCCTATCTATTTTTCCTTGTAAAATACATGGGAAAATCCCATTGGAGGAAAATTCCACTTAGGGTTAGGGTTACATCACCATGAAGTCCTAGAGCAAAATGGACATCGCCAACAAACTAGGAGTGCTTGGGTATGGTTAGGATCGCATTGACCTTTCTAGGCTGCCATATCTATGTTCGCTGGTAAAATACAACCCATTGGGAAAAATCCCATTGGAGGGAAATTTAGCATTTAGGGGTTTAGGTTACGTCAACCATGAATCTCCTAGAGCAAAATGGACATCGCCAACAAACTCGGAGTGCTTGGGTATGGTTAGGAGAGCACTGACCTTTCTAGGCTGCCCTATCTATTTTTCCTGGTAAAATACATGGGAAAATCCCATTGCAGGAAAATTCCACCTAGGGTTAGGGTTACATCACCGTGAACTCCTAGAGCAAAATGGACATCGCCAACAAACTCGGAGTGTTTGGGTATGGTTAGGAGGGCACTGACTTTTCTAGGCTGCCCTTTCTATGTTTCCTGGTAAAATACATGGGAAAATCCCATTGTAGGAAAATTCCACTTAGGGTTAGGGTTACGTCACCGTGAACCCCTAGAGCAAAATGGACATCGCCAACAAACCCGGAGTGCTTGGGTATGGTTAGGAGGGCACTGACCTTTCTAGGCTGCCATATCTATGTTTCCTGGTAAAATACATGGGAAAATCCCATTGGAGGAAAATTCAACTTAGGGTTAGGGTTACGTCACCGTGAACTCCTAGAGCAAAATGGATATCACCAAAAAACCCGGAGTGCTTGGGTATGGTTAGGAGGGCACTGACTTTTCTAGGCTGCCCTATCTATTTTTCCTGGTAAAATACATGGGAAAATCCCATTGCAGGAAAATTACACTTAGGGTTAGGGATATGTCACCGTGAACTCCTAGAGCAAAATGGACATCGCCAACGAACTCGGATGTGCTTGGGTATGGTTAGGAGAGCACTGACCTTTCTAGGTTGCCCTATCTTATTTTTCCTGGTAAAATACATGGGGAAATCCCATTGGAGGAAAATTCCACTTAGAGTTAGGGTTACGTCACCGTGAACTCCTAGAGCAAAATGGACATCGCCAACAAACTCGGAGTGCTTGGGTATGGTTAGGAGGGCACTGACCTTTCTAGACTGCCCTATCTATGTTTCCTGTTAAAATACATGGGAAAATCCCATTGGAGGAAAATTCCACTTAGGGTTAGGGTTACGTCACCGTGAACTCCTAGAGCAAAATGGACATCGCCAACAAACTCGGAGTGCTTGGGTATGGTTAGGAGGGCACTGACTTTTCTAGGCTGCCCTATGTAAGTTTCCTGGTAAAATACATGGGAAATCCTTGGAGAGGAAAATCCACTTAGGTTGGGTTAACGTCACCGGAACCCTAGAGCCAAATGACCATCAGCCAACGAACTCGGGATGGGCTTGGGTATGTTCGCAGAGCACTGACATTTCTAGGCTTCCCTATCGATTTTTTCCTGTAAAATACATGGGAAACTTCCCATTGAGAAAATTAACTTATGGTTAGGTGTTACGTCACCGAGAGATGAACTCCTAGAGCAAAATGGACATCGCCAACAAACTAGGAGTGCTTGGGTATGGTTAGGAGAGCACTGACATTTCTAGGCTGCCCTATCTATGTTTCCTGGTAAAATACATGGGAAAATCCCATTGGAGGAAAATTCCAGTTAGGGTTAGGGTTACGTCTCCATGAACTCCTAGAGGAAAATGGACATCGCCAACAAACTCGGAGTGCTTGGGTATGGTTAGGAGTGAACTGACCTTTCTAGGCTGCCCTATGTATTTTTCCTGGTAAAATACATGAGAAAATCCCATTGGAGGAAATTCCACTTAGGGTTAGGGTTACGTCACCGTGAACTCCTTGAGCAAAATGACTCGCCAACCAAAAAAAAAACTCAGACGTGCTTGGTATGGTTTATGAGGGCACTGGACCTTTCTAGACTGCCCTAATCTATGTTTCCTGGTAAAACACATGTGGAACTCCCATTGGGAGGAAAATTCTACTTAGGGTTAGGGTTACGTCACCGTGAACGCCTAGAGCAAAATGGACATCGCCAAAAAACTCGGAGTGCTTGGGTATGGTTAGGAGGGCACTGACTTTTCTAGGCTGCCCTATGTATGTTTCCTGGTAAAATACATGGGAAAATCCCATTGGAGGAAAATTCAACTTAGGGTTAGGGTTACGTCACCATGAACTCCTGGAGAAAAATGGACATCGCCAACAAACTCGGAGTGCGTAGGTATGGTTAGGAGAGCACTGACTTTTCTAGGCTGCCCTATGTATGTTTCCTGGTGAAATACATGGGAAAATCCCATTGGAGGAAAATTACACTTAGGGTTAGGGATACGTCACCATGAACTCCTAGAGCAAAATGGACATCGCCAACGAACTCGGATGTGCTTGGGTATAGTTAGGAGAGCACTGACCTTTTCCAGGCTGCCCTATCTATGTTTCCTGGTATAATACATGGGAAAATCCCATTGGAGGAAAATTCCACTTAGGGTTAGGGTTAGGTCACCGTGAACTCCTAGAGCAAAAGGGACATTGCCAACAAACTCGGAGTGCTTGGGTATGGTTAGGAGGGCACTGACTTTTCTAGGCTGCCCTATCTATGTTTCCTGGTAAAATACATGGGAAAAATCCCATTGGAGGAAAATTCCACATAGGGTTAGGGTTAGGTCAGCACGAACTCATAGAAGACAATGGACATTGCCAA
>NW_024099669.1:0-7494 GCF_016545835.1 Crotalus tigris
TTGTTGGCAAATAGCCAATTAAGCATGAAATCTCAAAATGTGAAACTGTCCTCAAATTCGAAATGTATGCATATACTCAGGTTGCCCACAGATTGGGGAACCCGAAAAAACATGAGTTTTCCATATCCAATCTTTCTTTCAAAAGATAGGCCTGGGCCAATATCACAATTGTTGGCAAATAGCCAATTAAGCATGAAACCTCAAAATGTGAAAACTGACCTCAAATTCGAAATGTATGTATATACTCAGGTTGCCCAAAGATTGGGGAACACGAAAAAACATGTGTTTTCCATATCCAATCTTTCTTTCAAAAGATAGGCCTGGGCCAATATCACAATTGTTGGAAAATAGCCAATTAAGCATGAAAACTCAAAATGTGAAACTGTCCTCAAATTCGAAATGTATGCATATACTCAAGTTGCCCACAGATTGGGGAACCCGAAAAAACATGTGTTTTCCGTATCTGACCTTTCCTTCAAAAGGTAGGCCTGCGCTAATATCACAATTGTTGGCAAATAAGCCAATTAAGCATGAAAACTCAACATGTGAAACTGACCTCCAATTCGAAATGTATGCATATACTCAGGTTGCCCACAGATTGGGGAACCCGAAAAAACATGTGTTTTCCGCATCTGACCTTTCCTTCAAAAGGTAGGCCTGCGCTAATATCACAATTGTTGGCAAATAAGCCAATAAAGCATGAAAAATCAAAATGTGAAACTGACCTGAAATTCGCAATGTATGCATATACTCAGGTTGCCCACAGATTGGGGACCCCGAAAAAACATGTTTTTTCCGTATCTGACCTTTTTTTCAAAAGGTAGGCCTGCGCTAATATCACAATTGTTGGCAAATAAGCCAATTAAGCATGAAAACTCAAAATGTAAAATTGACCTCCAATTCGAAATGTATGCATATACTCAGGTTGCCCACACGTTGGGGAACCCGAAAAAACATGTGTTTTCCGTATCTGACCTTTCCTTCAAAAGGTAGGCCTGCGCTAATATCCAAATTGTTGGCAAATAAGCCAATTAAGCATGAAAACTCAAAATGTGAAACTGACCTCCAATTCGAAATGTATGCATATAACTCAGGTTGCCCACATGTTGGGGAACCAGAAAAAACATGTGTTTTCCGTATCTGACCTTTCCTTCAAAAGGTAGGCCTGCGCTAATATCACAATTGTTGGCAAATAGCCAATTAAGCATGAAAACTCAAAATGTGAAACTGACCTCAAATTCGAAATGTATGCATATACTCAGGCTCCCCACAGGTTGGGCAACCCGAAAAAAACATTTGTTTTCCGTATCCAACCTTTTCTTCAAAACGTAGGCTTGGGCCTATATCGCATATGTTTGCAAATGGCCAATTTAGCAGGAAAACTCAAAATGTGAAACTGACCTCAAATTCGAAATATATGCATATACTCAGGTTGCCCACGATTGGGTAACCCGAAAACATGTGTTTTCCGTATCTGACCTTTCCTTCAAAAGGTAGGCTTGGGCCAATATCACAATTGTTGGCAAATAGCCAATTAAGCATGAAAACTCAAAATGTGAAACTGACTTGAAATTCGCAATGTATGCATATACTCAGGTTGCCCACAGATTGGGGACCCCGAAAAAACATGTGTTTTCCGTATCTGACCTTTCCTTCAAAAGGTAGGCCTGCGCTAATATCACAATTGTTGGCAAATAAGCCAATTAAGCATGAAAACTCAAAATGTGAAACTGACCTCAAATTCGAAATGTATGCATATACTCAGGTTCCCCACAGGTTGGCAACCCGAAAAAACATGTGTTTTCCGTATCCAACCTTTCCTTAAAAAGGTAGGCTTGGGCCTATATCGCATATGTTTGCAAATGGCCAATTAAGCATGAAAACTCAAAATGTGAAACTGACCTCAAATTCGCAACGTATGCATATACTCAGGTTGCCCACAGGTTGGGGAAGCCGAAAAAACATGTGTTTTCCGTATCTGACCTTTCCATCACAAGATAGGCCTGGGCCAATATCACAATTGTTGGCAAATAGCCAATTAAGCATGAAAACTCAAAATGTGAAACTGACCTCAAATTCGAAATGTATGCATATACTCAGGTTGCCCACAGATTGGGGAACCCGAAAAAACATGTGTTTTCCGTATCTGACCTTTCCTTCACAAGGTAGGCCTGCGCTAATATCACAATTGTTGGCAAATAAGCCAATTAAGCATGAAAACTCAAAATGTGAAACTGACCTCCAATTCGAAATGTATGCATATACTCAGGTTGCCCACAGCTTGGGGAACCCGAAAAAACATGTGTTTTCCGCATCTGACCTTTCCTTCAAAAGGTAGGCCTGCGCTAATATCACAATTGTTGGCAAATAAGCCAATTAAGCATGAAAACTCAAAATGTGATACTGACCTCAAATTCGAAATGTATGCATATACTCAGGTTGCCCACAGATTGGGGAACCCGAAAAAACATGTGTTTTCCGTATCTGACCTTTTTTTCAAAAGATAGGCCTGGGCCAATATCACAATTGTTTGCAAATGGCCAATTAAGCATGAAAACTCAAAATGTGAAACTGACCTCAAATTCGCAACGTATGCATATACTCAGGTTGCCCACAGGTTGGGGAACCCGAAAAAGCATGTGTTTTCCATATCTGACCTTTCCTTCAAAAGGTAGGCCTGCGCTAATATCACAATTGTTGGCAAATAAGCCAATTAAGCATGAAAACTCAAAATTTGAAACTGACCTCCAATTCGAAATGTATGCATATACTCAGGTTGCCCACAGATTGGGGAAACCGAAAAAACATGTGTTTTCCGTATCCAACCTTTCCTTCAAAAGGTAGGCCTGCGGTAATATCACAATTGTTGGCAAATAGCCAATTAAGCATGAAATCTCAAAATGTGAAACTGACCTGAAATTCGCAATGTATGCATATACTCAGGTTGCCCACAGATTGGAACCGAAAAAAACATGTGTTTTCCCTCTATCTGACCTTTTCCATCAAAGATAGGCCTGGCCAATATCACAATTTGTTGGCAAATAAGCCAATTAAGCATGAAAACTCAAAATGTGAAATTGACCTCCAATTCGAAATGTATGCATATACTCAGGTTGCCCACACGTTGGGGAACCTGAAAAAACATGTGTTTTCCGTATCTGACCTTTCCTTCAAAGGTAGGCCTGCGCTAATATCACAATTGTTGGCAAATAAGCCAATTAAGCATGAAAACTCAAAATGTGAAACTGACCTCAAATTCGAAATGTATGCATATACTCAGGTTCCCCACAGGTTGGGCAACCCGAAAAAACGTGTGTTTTCCGTATCCAACCTTTCCTTCAAAAGGTAGGCTTGGGCCTATATCGCCTATGTTTGCAAATGGCCAATTAAGCGATGAAAACTCAAATGGTGAAACTTGACCCTCAATTCGCACGTATTCATATACTCAGGTTTGCCCACATGTTGGGGACCCTAAAAAGGCATGTGTTTTCCGTATCTGACCTTTCCTTCAAAGGTAGGCCTGCGCTAAATTATCACAATTGTTGCAATAAGCCAATTAAGCAGGAAAACTCAAAATTGTGAAACTGACTCAAATTCGCAATTTATGCATATACTCAGGTTGCCCACAGATTGGGGAACCCGAAAAAACATGTGTTTTCCGAATCTGACCTTTCCTTCAAAAGGTAGGCCTGCGCTAATATCACAATTGTTGGCAAATAAGCCAATTAAGCATGAAAACTCAAAATGTGAAACTGACCTCAAATTCGCAATGTATGCATATACCCAGGTTGCCCACAGGTTGGGGAACCCGAAAAAACATGTTTTTTCCGTATCTGAACTTTCCTTCAAAAGGTAGGCCTGCGCCAATATCACAATTGTTGGCAAATAAGCCAATTAAGCATGAAAACTCAAAATGTGAAACTGACCTCCATTCGAAAATGTATGCATATACTCAGGTTGCCCACAGATTGGGGAACCCGAAAAAACATGTGTTTTCCGTATTTGACCTTTCCATCAAAAGATAGGCCTGGGCCAATATCACAATTGTTGGCAAATAGCCAATTAAGCATGAAAACTCAAAATGTGAAACTGACCTCAAATTCGAAATGTATGCATATACTCAGGTTGCCCACAGATTTGGGAACCCGAAAAAACATGAGTTTTCCATATCCAATCTTTCTTTCAAAAGATAGGCCTGGGCCAATATCACAATTGTTGGCACATAGCCAATTAAGCATGAAAACTCAAAATGTGAAACTGACATCAAATTCGAAATGTATGCATATACTCAGGTTCCCCACAGGTTGGGCAACCCGAAAAAACATGTGTTTTCCGTATCCAACCTTTCCTTCGAAAGGTAGGCCTGCGCTAATATCACAATTGTTGGCAAATAAGCAAATTAAGCATGAAAACTCAAAATGTGAAACTGACCTGAAATTCGCAATGTATGCATATACTCAGGTTGCCCACAGATTGGGGAACCCGAAAAAACATGTGTTTTCCGTATCTGACCTTTCCTTCAAGTAGGCCTGCGCTAATATCACAATTGTTGGCAAATAAGCCAATTAAGCATGAAAACTCAAAATGTGAAACTGACCTCAAATTCGAAATGTATGCATATACTCAGGTTGCCCCCAGGTTGGGGAACCCGAAAAAACATGTGTTTTCCGTATCTGACCTTTCCATCAAAAGTGGCCTGGGCCAATATCCACATTGTTTTGGCAATAGCCAATACGCATGAAAACCTCAAAATGTGAAACTGACCTCAAATTCGAAATGTATGCATATTCTCAGTTTGCCCACACGTTGGGGAACCCGAAAAAACATGTGTTTTCCGTATCTGACCTTTCCTTCAAAAGTTAGGCCTGCGCTAATATCACAATTGTTGGCAAATAAGCCAATTAAGCATGAAAACACAAAATGTGAAACTGACCTCAAATTCGCAACGTATGCATATACTCGGTTGCCCACAGGTTGGGGAACCCGAAAAAACATGTGTTTTCCGTATCTGACCTTTCCTTCAAAAGGTATGCTTGGGCCTATATCGCATATGTTTGCAAAAGGCCAATTAAGCATGAAAACTCAATGTTAAACCTGCCTCATAATTCGCAACGTATGCATATACTCAGGTTGCCCCACGGTTGGGGAACCCGAAAAAGCATGTTTTTTCCGATCTGACCTTTCCTTCAAAAGGTAGCCTGGCGCTAATATCACAATTGTTGGCAAATAAGCCAATTAGCATGAAAACTCAAAATGTGAAACTGACTCAATTCGCAATGTATGCATTACCGGTTGCCCACAGATTGGGGACCCGAAAAAACATGTGTTTTCCGTATCTGACGTTTCCTTCAAAAGGTAGCCTGCGCTAATATCACAATTGTTGGCGAATAAGCCAATTAAGCATGAAAACTCAAAATGTGAAACTGACCTGAAATTCGCAATGTATGCATATACTCAGGTTGCCCACAGATTGGGGAACCCGAAAAAACATGTGTTTTCCGTATCTGACCTTTCCTTCAAAGGTAGGCCTGCGCTAATATCACAATTGTTGGCAAATAAGCCAATTAAGCATGAAAACTCAAAATGTGAAACTGACCTGAAATTCGCAATGTATGCATATACTCAGGTTGCCCACACGTTGGGGAACCTGAAAAAACATGTGTTTTCCGTATCTGACCTTTCCTTCAAAGGTAGGCCTGCGCTAATATCACAATTGTTGGCAAATAAGCCAATTAAGCATGAAAACTCAAAATGTGAAACTGACCTGAAATTCGCAATGTATGCATATACTCAGGTTGCCCACACGTTTGGGAACCCGAAAAAACATGTGGTTTCCGTATCTGACCTTTCCTTCAAAAGGTAGGCCTGCGCTAATATTACAATTGTTGGCAAATAGCCAATTAAGCATGAAAACTCAAAATGTGAAACTGACCTGAAAATTCGCAATGTTGCATATCTCCAGGTTGCCCACAGATTGGGGAACCCGAAAAAACAAGTGTTTTGTCTGTATCTGACCTTTCCTTCAAAGGTAGGCCTGCGTAATATCACAATTGTTGGCAACTAAGCCATTAAGCATGAAAAACTGTAATGTGAAACTGACCTGAAATTCGCAATGTATGCATATACTCAGTTGCCCACAGATTGGGGAAACCCGAAAAAACATGTGTTTTCCGTATCTTGACCTTTCCTTCAAGTAGGCCTGCGCTAATATCACAATTGTTGTGCAAATAAGCCAATTAAGCATGAAAACTCAAAATGTGAAACTGACCTCAAATTCGCAACGTATGCATATACTCAGGTTGCCCACAGGTTGGGGAAGCCGAAAAAACATGTGTTTCCGTATCTGACTTTTCCATCAAAAGATAGGCCTGGGCCAATATCACAATTGTTGGCAAATAGCCAATTAAGCATGAAAACTCAAAATGTGAAACTGACCTCAAATTCGAAATGTATGCATATACTCAGGTTGCCCACAGATTGGGGAACCCGAAAAAACATGTGTTTTCCGTATCCAACCTTTCCTTCAAAAAGTAGGCCTGCGCTAATATCACAATTGTTGGCAAATAGCCAATTAAGCATGAAAACTCAAAATGTGAAACTGACCTCCAATTCGAAATGTATGCATATACTCAGGTTGCCCACAGATTGGGGAACCCGAAAAAACATGTGTTTTCCGTATCCAACCTGTCCTTCAAAAAGTAGGCTTGGGCCTATATCGCATATGTTTGCAAATGGCCAATTAAGCATGAAAACTCAAAATGTGAAACTGACCTCAAATTCGCAATGTATGCATATACTCAGGTTGCCCACAGGTTGGGGAACCCGAAAAAGCATGTGTTTTTGCCGAATCTGAACATTTCCTTCAAAAGGTAGGCCTGCGCTAATATCACAATTGTTTGGCAAATAGCCAATTAAGCATGAAAACTCAAAATGTGAAACTGACCTCAAATTCGCAATGTATGCATATACTCAGGTTGCCCACACAGATTGGCGAACCCGAAAAAACATGTGTTGTGTCCGTATCGGACCTTTTCCATCAAAAGATGGCCTGGGCCAATTCACATTGTTGGCACATAACCAATTAAGCATGAAAACTCAAATGTGAAACTGACCTGCAAATTCGAAATGTATGCTATACCAGGTTGCCCACGGTTGGGAACCCGAAAAAACATGTGTTTTCCATATCCAATCTTTCTTTCAAAAGATAGGCCTGGGCCAATATCACAATTGTTGGCAAATAGCCAATTAAGCATGAAAACTCAAAATGTGAAACTGACCTCCAATTCGAAATGTAGGCATATACTCAGGTTGCCCACACGTTGGGGAACCCGAAAAAACATGTGTTTTCCTTATCTGACCTTTCCTTCAAAAGGTAGGCCTGCGCTAATATCACAATTGTAGGCAAATAAGCCAATTAAGCATGAAAACTCAAAATGTGAAACTGACCTCCAATTCGAAATGTATGCATATACTCAGGTTTCCCACACGTTGGGG
>NW_024099670.1:0-3955 GCF_016545835.1 Crotalus tigris
AACTGACCTGAAATTCGCAATGTATGCATATACTCAGGTTGCCCACAGATTGGGGAAACCGAAAAAACATGTGTTTTCCGAATCTGACCTTTCCTTCAAAAGGTAGGCCTGCGCTAATATCACAATTGTTGGCAGATAAGCCAATTAAGCATGAAAACTCAAAATGTGAAATTGACCTCCAATTCGAAATGTATGCATATACTCAGGTTGCCCACACGTTGGGGAACCTGAAAAAACATGTGTTTTCCGTATCTGACCTTTCCTTCAAAGGTAGGCCTGCGCTAATATCACAATTGTTGGCAAATAAGCCAATTAAGCATGAAAACTCAAAATGTGAAACTGACCTGAAATTCGCAATGTATGCATATACTCAGGTTGCCCACAGATTGGGGAACCCGAAAAAACATGTGTTTTCCATATCTGACCTTTCCTTCAAAAGGTAGCCTGCGCTAATATCACAATTGTTGGCAAAAAAGCCAATTAAGCATGAAAACTACAATATGTGAAACTGACCTCAAATTCGAAATGTATGCATATACTCAGGTTGGCCACACGTTGGGGTAACCGTAAAAAACATGTGTTTTCCGTATCTGACCTTTCCTTCAAAAGGTAGGCCTGCGCTAATATCACAATTGTTGGCAAATAAGCCAATTAAGCATGAAAACTCAAAATGTGAAACTGACCTCCAATTCGAAATGTATGCATATACTAAGGTTGCCCACACGTTGGGTAACCCGAAAAAACATGTGTTTTCCGTATCTGACCTTTCCTTCAAAAGGTAGGCCTGCGCTAATATCACAATTGTTGGCAAATAAGCCAATTAAGCATGAAAACTCAAAATGTGAAACTGACCTCAAATTCGCAATGTATGCATATACTCAGGGTGCCCACAGGTTGGGGAACCCGAAAAAACATGTGTTTTCCGTATCCAACCTTTCCTTCAAAAGGTAGGCCTGCGCCTATATCACAATTGTTGGCAAATAAGCCAATTAAGCATGAAAACTCAAAATGTGAAACTGACCTCAAATTCGAAATCTATGCATATACTCAGGTTTCCCAAAGGTTGGGGAACCCGAAAAAACATGTGTTTTCCGTATCTGACCTTTCCTTCAAAAGGTAGGCCTGCGATAATATCACAATTGTTGGCAAATAAGCCAATTAAGCATGAAAACTCAAAATGTGAAACTGACCTCCAATTCGAAATGTATGCATATACTCAGGTTGCCCACACGTTGGGGAAACCGAAAAAAACATGTGTTTTCCGTATCTGACCTTTCCTTCAAAAGGTAGGCCTGCGCTAATATCACAATTGTTGGCAAATATGCCAATTAAGCATGAAAACTCAAAATGTGAAACTGACCTCCAATTCGAAATGTATGCATATACTCAGGTTGCCCAAACGTTGGGGAACCCGAAAAAACATGTGTTTTCCGTATCTGACCTTTCCTTCAAAAGGTAGCCCTGCGCTAATATCACAATTGTTGGCAAATAAGCCAATTAAGCATGAAAACTCAAAATGTGAAACTGACCTCCAATTCGAAATGTATGCATATACTCAGGTTTCCCACACGTTGGGGAACCCGAAAAAAAACATTGGGTTTTCGTATCTGACCTTTCCTTTCAAAAGGTTAGGGCCTGCGCTAAATATCCCAATTGTGGCAAATAGCCAATTAAGCATGAAAACTCAAAATGTGAAACTGACTCCAATGCGAAATGTATGCATATACTCAGGTTGCCCACAGATTGGGGAACCCGAAAAAACATGTGTTTTCCGTATCTGACGTTTCCTTCAAAAGGTAGGCCTGCGCTAATATCACAATGGTTGGCGAATAAGCCAATTAAGCATGAAAACTCAAAATGTGAAACTGACCTGAAATTCGCAATGTATGCATATACTCAGGTTGCCCACAGATTGGGGAACCCGAAAAAACATGTGGTTTCCGTATCTGACATTTCCTTCAAAAGGTAGGCCTGCGCTAATATCACAATTGTTGGCAATAGTCCAATTATTAAGCATGAAAAACTCAAATGTGAAACTGACCTCAAATCAAAGTATGCATATACTCAGGTGCCCACAGATGGGGAAACCCGAAAAAAACAGTGTTTCCATATCCAAATCTTTATTTCAAAAGATAGGCCTGGGCCAATATCACATTGTGCAAATAGCCAATTAAGCATGAAAACTCAAAAGTGAAACTGACTCAATTCGAATGTAATGCATATACTAGGCTGCCCACAGATGGGGAACCCGAAAAACATGATTTTACATATCCAATCTTTCTTTCAAAAGATAGGCCTGGGCCAATAATCAAATTGTTGGCAAATAGCCAATTAAGCTGAAAACTCAACAGTGAAACTGACCTCAAATTCGAAATGTATGCATATATCAGGTTCCCCACAGGTTGGGCACCGAAAAACATGTGTTTTCCGTATCCAAACTTTCCTTCAAAAGGTAGGCTGGGCCTATATCCCTTAATGTTTGCAAATGGCTATTAAGCATGAAAACTCAAAATGTGAAACGGACCTCCAATTCGAAATGTATGCATATACTCAGGTTGCCCACAGATTGGGGAACCCGAAAAAACATGTCTTTTCCGTATCTGACCTTTCCTTCAAAAGGTAGGCCTGCGCGACTATCACAATTGTTGGCAAATAAGCCAATTAAGCATGAAAACGGAAAATGTGAAACTGACCTCAAATTCGAAATGTATGCATTATACTCAGGTTGCCCACACGTGGGGAACACGAAAAAAATGTGTTTCGTATCTGACCTTTCCTTCAAAAGTAGGCCGCGCTAATATCACAATTGTTGGCAAATAAGCCAATGAAGCATGAAAACTCAAAATGTGAAATTGACCTCCAATTCGAAATGTATGCATATACTCAGGTTGCCCACACGTTGGGGAACCCGAAAAAACATGTGTTTTCCGTATCTGACCTTTCCTTCAAAAGGTAGGCCTGCGATAATATCACAATTGTTGGCCAATAAGCCAATTAAGCATGAAAACTCAAAATGTGAAACTGACCTGAAATTCGCAATGTATGCATATACTCAGGTTGCCCACAGATTGGGGAAACGGAAAAAACATGTGTTTTCCGTATCTGACCTTTCCATCAAAAGATAGGCCTGGGCCAATATCACAATTGTTGGCAAATAGCCAATTAAGCATGAAAACTCAAAATGTGAAACTGACCTCCAATTCGACATGTATGCATATACTCAGGTTGCCCACACGTTGGGGAACCCGAAAAAACATGTGTTTTCCGTATCTGACCTTTCCTTCCAAAGGTAGGCCTGCGCTAATATCACAATTGTTGGCAAATAAGCCAATTAAGCATGAAAACTGAAAATGTGAAAAACTGAACATCAAATTCGCAACGTTTGCATATACTAGGTTGCCACAGGTTGGGGAAGCGAAAAAACATGTGTTTTCTTATCTGGACCTTTCATCAAAAGATAGGCCTGGCCAATATCACAATTGTTGGCAAATAGCAATTAAGATGAAAACTCAAAATGTGAAAACTGACCTTCAAATTCGAAATGTATGCATATACTCAGGTGCCCCACAGATTGGGGAACCGAAAAAACATGTGTTTTCCATATCAATCTTTCTTTCAAAAGATAGGCCTGGGCCAATATCACAATTGTTGGCAAATAGCCAATTAAGCATGAAAACTCAAAATGTGAAACTGACCTCAAATTCGAAATGTATGCATATACTCAGGTTGCCCACAGATTTGGGAACCCGAAAAAACATGTGTTTTCCATATCCAATCTTTCTTTCAAAAGATAGGCCTGGGCCAATATCACAATTGTTGGCAAATAGCCAATTAAGCATGAAAACTCAAAATGTGAAACTGACCTCAAATCCGAAATGTATGCATATACTCAGGTTCCCCACAGGTTGGGCAACCCGAAAAAACATGTGTTTTCCGTATCCAACCTTTCCTTCAA
>NW_024099671.1:0-2500 GCF_016545835.1 Crotalus tigris
GAGGGCTCAAACTCTCCTCCCCAGCAGAACTATTGCAAAATTCCTCACCCTTGCAGGTGACACCCCCTCCCAAACAGTGTACCAACAGGAAATGATATTGTGTGAACTTTTGGGACAGAATCAGCAATCGGAGAGAGCAATTGCCAGATTGGACAAAGTCATGCCTGGCCCAAAATGAGGGGGGGGGGGTGCAACACAATCTCTCTAAAAACTATTTACAGTATTGGCTGCCAACCCACAATGTCTCTTTAAGGTGGTGTTTTCAAAGCGTACAAAGCAGGGCAGCTTTTTCCAGCTAGTACCCTCCTGGTGTCCTAGGCTGTAAATGCTGTAAATGAGAGACACAGCAGGATTGGAGAACTTCACATCAGGGCCGCTGAAGGCTAGCTAGATTAACCTAAGGGAGGATTTTCAGATGGGTAAACTACTTCAAAGGTTCCATCCCACTCGTAAAATGAAAAAGTAGGCACTTGGTTTGGACTGTGGTTGGAAACATCTGATATTTCTGGGTGCAGTTGCAAACTCTTGTAGAGAAAGTAGAAGGTGAAAGGGAAAGTACTTGCGATAAAGAATAAAGTACAATTCCAGAGAAGCTGTGTATCTTTGTAAAATCAGCAGAACGTTTCCTTTGTCAGAAACTAAATATTAAAAAAAATGATCACAATAATTGCTACAAGTCTTTGTCAGTTGAAATAGTTTTACTCTACTAGACACGTTAACTCAAGAGACAGTGGTGCACAATTCATACAAATAAAGCCATTAGTGTAAGTTGTAACAATACATTCTCATATTTTCACATATTTATGTATCTTGATAACAAAGCAATGTATAAAATAACCTAATAAAATAGAAAGTTACCTACCATAAATGCCGGCGTATAAGACGACTTCCGCGAGCGCTGAAATCGGCGCCAAAGATGGGGGTCGTCTTATACGCCGAGTCGTCTTATACGCCGGAAATACTGGTAATTTCTGGCGTATAAGACAACGTTCTAGGAATGCGGCCCGGCTATAAAGACGGGGGTCGTCTTATACGCCGGGTCGCCTAATACCCCGGCATATACGGTAAACTAGGCAGAAACCAGAAATTTAAAATCTTTTCATTTTTAAAAAATGTAAGCTCCTGAACAAACAAAACCTGCTGTCAATGAAGATTCTCAATCATCCAGGTAGAATTTCTGGAGTCATGGCAACTGGACTTATTTTCTTGTTGGCTTGAGACATTTCCTTGCTTATCCACTTTTTCAATATGAATCAGGTAGTTAGGGGAATCTGAATAGAGAGTAGAGAGTCATTGGAATGTATTAACTCCTAAAATTCTTAGGGTGTTCCCACACCAACTTCAGGGTTTCTTCCCCAAAGCACATGGCAATATGTCAGTAAAGATTCTCAGTCATCCAGGTAGAATTGTCTGGAAGCTGAGTCATGGCAAATGGACCTACTTCCAAACCAACAAGCAAATAAGTCCAATTGCCATAGCTCAACCTCCAATCAAATCCCTTTGTTGTTTTCTCTGCCCAAGACTCCCTCCACCCACCCCGTCATAGGCATTCTTTCATGCTGCTGAGAAGCACCTGTTTCTTCATCAAATGGCCTGGTTTCCCCACTCACTTAAGACTCCCGTCGACTGAAAGGGAGCATCATTCATAGCCACCTCTTCTTCAGCCTTCCTGAGAATAAGAGAGGTGGATATTCTGCCCATAACTAAGCACCTAAGTGTGGGCTGAAATGCTATGCAAGCAAATGTGCTTTGGAAGGGCCAATGAATTTATTTAGAGTAACTCCCAAAGTGTTAGAATTGTCAGATCATAATGTTTCTTTAAGGTGGTATGTTTAAAGTGCACTAAGCAAGGCAGCTGTTCCTACCTATTATCCTCCAGATATGTTGGGCTGGAAATTCTGCAAAGGAGAGAAGATATAGTTGTTAACTTCTGCAGAAGTTAATGTAGGGGTTAATGTGTTGGACTAGGAGTGGGGAGACTCGGGTCCAAGTCCACGTTCAGCCACGAAAGCTACCTGTGACTTTGGTTCAGTCCCTCAGCCCAACCTACTTCACAGGTTTATTGCTATAGGAAAAAATTGTAGGAAATATAAGTCTAAGGAAAAAATATGGCAGAAACTGTCCTCAGGTTTACATCTCCACTGCTAATATAAGCTCGGAAAAAAACCCATTAGGTTTTACATATAATGATTTCATAAAATTTAATAAAAGAAAAAATTGTTACGGGATCTTTCATTTTGGCTATTAAATTCTCTGCGTAATAGAGAAAAGAAGTGTTTTTCTTCTGAGAAATTTATTAGAAGCAGGATTATTGAAAGAAGGTTTTAAATTATTACCCACAGTTCTAGCAAACTTTAGATATTTTCACAAAGTCTCTAGGCTAGCATTCTTGAATCCCACAGCATTAATCAGACCTATTTAGTATAATGCAGGCTTTGTTTCTCTTTCTGCAGCATTGCCTGTTCTAATCCAATTCATCAACACATTTGTAAATTGTTCC
>NW_024099672.1:0-3386 GCF_016545835.1 Crotalus tigris
GTTAAATTCATGCTTAAAATGGTGCTTTATGTATTTTTTTAAAAATTGGAGAAAGGGGAGCCGGTTTGGGTGTCCTCAGTGAGAAATTCCTGATGCCGGGGTCATGGATTTTTTTTGTGCTCTGGAGGTGAAAATTTTTTTTTTGGGCAAATGTAAAACGGACATCCGAATTTATTAGGGTTAAATTTCATGCTTAAAAATGGTGCTTTATGTAGTTTTTAAAAATTGAGCCGTTTTGGTGTCTCAGGAAGGAAATTCCTGATGCCGGGGTGAGGGATTTTTGTGATCTGGAGTGAAAATTTTTTTTTGACCCAAATGTAAAAACGGAGATCAGAATTGTATTTGGAGTTAAATTTCATGCTTAAAAATGGTGCTTTATGTAGTTTTTAAAAATTGAGCTGTTTTCGTGTCCGGAGAAGGACATTCCTGATGCCGGGGTCAGGGATTTTTGTGCTCTTGAGGTGAAAATTTTATTTTGACCCAAATGAAAAAGTACATTAGAATTGTATTCGGGGTTAAATTTCATGCTTAAAAATGGTGCTTTCTGTAGTTTTTAAAAGTTGAGCTGTTTTTGTGTCCGGTGAAGGAAATTCCTGATGCCGGGGTGAGGGATTTTTGTGATCTGGAGGTGAAAATTTTTTTTTGAGCCAAATGTAAAAATGGACATCAGAATTGTATTTGGGGTTAAATTTCATGCTTAAAAATGGTGCTTTATGTAGTTTTTAAAAATTGAGCCGTTTTGGTGTCTCAGGGAGGAAATTCCTGATGCCGGGGTCAGGGATTTTTGTGCTCTGGAGGTGAAAATTTTTTTTTGGAGCCAAATGTAAAAACGGACATCAGAATTGTATTCGGAGTTAAATTTCATGCTTAAAAATGGTGCTTTGTGTAGTTTTTAAAAATTGAGCTGTTTTCGTGTCCGGTGAAGGAAATTCCTGATGCCGGGGTGAGGGATTTTTGTGATCTGGAGGTGAAAATTTTTTTTTCAGCCAAATGTAAAAACAGACATCAGAATTGTATTCGGGGTTAAATTTCATGCTTAAAAATGGTGCTTTATGTAATTTTTAAAAATTGAGCTGTTTTGGTGTCTCAGGGAGGAAATTCCTGATGCCGGGGTCAGGGATTTTTGTGCTCTGGAGGTGAAAATTTTTTTTTGAGCCAAATGTAAAAACGGAGATCAGAAGTGTATTCGGAGTTAAATTTCATGCTTAAAAATGGTCCTTTGTGTACTTTTTAAAAATTAAGCTGTTTTCGTGTCCTGAGAAGGAAATTCCTGATGCCGGGGTCAGGGATTTTTGTGCTTTGGAGGTGAAAATTTTATTTTGACCCAAATGTAAAAACGGACATCAGAATTGTATTCAGGGTTAAATTTCATGCTTAAAAATGGTGCTTTATGCAGTTTTTAAAAATTGAGCCGTTTTGGTGTCTCAGGGAGGAAATTCCTTGTGCCGGGGTCAGGGATTTTTGTGCTCTGGAGGTGAAAATTTTTTTTTGAGCCAATGTCAAAACGGACGATCAGAATGTATTCAGAGTTAAATTTCATGCTTAAAAATGGTGCTTTATGTAGTTTTTAAAAATTGAGCTGTTTTCGTGTCCGGTGAAGGAAATTCCTGATGCCGGGGTGAGGGATTTTTGTGATCTGGAGGTGAAAATTTTTTTTTGAGCCAAATGTAAAAACGGACATCAGAATTGTATTTGGGGTTAAATTTCATGCTTAAAAATGGTGCTTTATGTAGTTTTTAAAAATTGAGCCGTTTTGGGGTCTCAGGAAGGAAATTCCTGATGCCGGGGTCAGGGATTTTTGTGCTCTGGAGGTGAAAATTTTTTTTTGAGCCAAATGTAAAAACGGACATCAGAATTGTATTCGGGGTTAAATTTCATGCTTAAAAATGGTGCTTTATGTAGTTTTTAAAAATTGAGCTGTTTTTGTGTCCAGTGAAGGAAATTCCTGATGCCGGGGTGAGGGATTTTTGTGATCTGGAGGTGAAAATTTTTTTTGACCCAAATGTAAAAACGGAGATCAGAATTGTATTCGGAGTTAAATTTCATGCTTAAAAATGGTGCTTTATGTAGTTTTTAAAAATTGAGCTGTTTTCGTGTCCGGAGAAGGAAATTCCTGATGCCGGGGTCAGGGATTTTTGTGCTCTTGAGGTGAAAATTTTATTTTGACCCAAATGAAAACGGACATTAGAATTCTATTCGGGGTTAAATTTCATGCTTAAAAATGGTGCTTTATGTAGTTTTTAAAAATTGAGCTGTTTTTGTGTCAGGTGAAGGAAATTCCTGATGCCGGGGTGATGGATTTTTGTGATCTGGAGGTGATAAATTTTTTTTTGACCCAAATGTAAAAACGACATCAGAATTTGTATTTGGGGTTCAATTTCATGCTTAAAAATGGTGCTTTAATGTATTTTTTTAAAAAATTGAGCCGTTGTTGGTGTCTCCAGGGAGGAATTCCTGATGGCCGGGGTTCAGGGATTTTTTGTGCTCTGAGGTAAAATTTTTTTTGGAGCCAAATGTAAAACGGACATCAGAAATTGTATTCGGAGTTTAAATTCATGCTTAAAATGGTGCTTTGTGTATTTTTTTAAAAATTGAGCTGTTTTCGTGTCCCGGTGAAGGAAATTCCCTGATGCCGGGGTGAGGGATTTTTGTGATCTGAAGGTGAAAATTTTTTTTGAGCCAAATGTTAAAAACAGACATCAGATTGTATTCAAAAAAAAAAAGGGGTTAAATTTCATGCTTAAAAATGGTGCTTTATGTAGTTTTTAAAAATTGAGCCGTTTTGGTGTCTCAGGTAGGAAATTCCTGCTGCCGGGGTCAGGGATTTTTGTGCTCTGGAGGTGAAAATTTTTTTTTGAGCCAAATGTAAAAACGGACATCAGAATTGTATTCGGAGTTAAATTTCATGCTTAAAAATGGTCCTTTGTGTACTTTTTAAAAATTAAGCTGTTTTCGTGTCCTGAGAAGGAAATACCTGATGCCGGGGTCAGGGATTTTTGTGCTTTGGAGGTGAAAATTTTATTTTGACCCAAATGTAAAAACGGACATCAGAATTGTATTCAGGGTTAAATTTCATGCTTAAAAATGGTGCTTTATGCAGTTTTTAAAAATTGAGCCGTTTTGGTGTCTCAGGGAGGAAATTCCTTGTGCCGGGGTCAGGGATTTTTGTGCTCTGGAGGTGAAAATTTTTTTTTGAGCCAAATGTAAAAACGGACATCAGAATTGTATTCAGAGTTAAATTTCATGCTTAAAAATGGTGCTTTATGTAGTTTTTAAATATTGAGCCGTTTTGGTGTCTAGGGAAGGAAATTCCTGATGCCGGGGTCAGGGATTTTTGTGCTCCAGAGGTGAAAATTTTTTTTTGACCCAAATGTAAAAACGGACAT
>NW_024099673.1:0-4472 GCF_016545835.1 Crotalus tigris
AATGGCCAATTAAGCATGAAAACTCAAAATGTGAAACTGACCTCAAATTCGAAATCTATGCATATACTCAGGTTCCCCACAGTTTGGGGAACCCGAAAAAACATGTTTTCTGTATCTGACCTTTCCTTCAAAAGGTAGACCTCGGGCAATATCACAATTGTTGGCAAATAAGCCAATTAAGCATGAAAACTCAAAATGTGAAACGGACCTCAAAATCGAAATGTATGATACAGGTTCCCCACAGGTTGGGGAACCCGAAAAAACATGTGTTTTATGTATCCCACCTTTCCTTCAAAAGGTAAGCGTGGGCCAATCTCACAATTGTTGGCAAATGGCCAATTAAGCATGAAAACTCAAAATGTGAAACTGACCTCTAATTCGAAATGTATGCATATACTCAGGTTCCCCACAGGTTGGGGAACCCGAAAAAACATGTGTTTTCCGTATCTGACCTTTCCTTCAAAAGGTAGGCCTGGGCCAATATCACAATTGTTGGCAAATAAGCCAATTAAGCATGAAAACTCAAAATGTGAAACTGACCTCAAATTCGAAATGTATGCATATACTCAAGTTCCCCAAAGAATGGTGAACCCGAAAAAACATGTGTTTTCCATATCTGACCTTTCCTTCAAAAGGTAGGCCTGGGCCAATATCACAATTGTTGGCAAATAAGCCAATTAAGCATGAAAACTCAAACTGTGAAATTGACCTCCAATTCGAAATGTATGCATATACTCAGGTTGCCCACACGTTGGGGAACCCGAAAAAACATGTGTTTTCCGTATCTGACCTTTCCTTCAAAAGCTGGGCCTGGGCTATATCGCATTGTTTGGCAAATTGCCAATTAAGCATTGAAATTGGAAATGTGAACCTGACCTCAAATTCGAAATGTATGCATATACTCAGTTTCCCCACAGATTGGGGACCCGAAAAACATGTGTTCCTGTATCTGACCTTTCCTTCACAAGGTAGGCCTCGGCCCAATATCACAATTTTGGGCAAATAAGCCATTAAGCATGAAAACTCCAAATGTGAAACTGACCTCAAATTCGAAATGTGTGCATATACTCAGGTTACCACAGGTTGGGGAACCAAAAAAAACATGTGTTTTCTGTATCCCACTTTTCCTTCAAAAGGTAAGCCTGGGCCAATATCACAATTGTTGGCAAATGGCCAATTAAGCATGAAAACTCAAAATGTGAAACTGACCTCAAATTCGAAATGTATGCATATACTCAGGTTCCCCACAGTTTGGGGAACCCGAAAAAACATGTTTTCTGTATCTGACCTTTCCTTCAAAAGGTAGACCTCGGCCAATATCACAATTGTTGGCAAATAAGCCAATTAAGCATGAAAACTCAAAATGTGAAACTGACCTCAAAATCGAAATGTATGATACAGGTTCCCCACATGTTGGGGAACCCGAAAAAACATGTGTTTTATGTATCCCACCTTTCCTTCAAAAGGTAAGCGTGGGCCAATCTCACAATTGTTGGCAAATGGCCAATTAAGCATGAAAACTCAAAATGTGAAACTGACCTAAAATTCGAAATGTATGCATATACTCAGGTTCCCCACAGGTTGGGTAACCCGAAAAAACATGTGTTTTTCGTATCCGACCTTTCCTTCAAAAGCTAGGCCTGGGCCTATATCACAATTGTTGGCAAATGGCCAATTAAGCATGAAAACTCAAAATGTGAAACTGACCTCAAATTCGAAATGTATGCATATACTCAGGTTGCCCACAGATTGGGGAACCCGAAAAAACATGTGTTTTCCGTATCTGACCTGTCCTTCAAAAGGTAGGCCTGCGCTAATATCACAATTGTTGGCAAATAAGCCAATTAAGCATGAAAACTGAAAATGTGAAACTGACCTCCAATTCGAAATGTATGCATATACTCAGGTTGCCCACACGTTGGGGAACCCGAAAAAACATGTGTTTTCCATATCTGACCTTTCCTTCAAAAGGTAGGCCTGCACTAATATCACAATTGTTGGCAAATAAGCCAATTAAGCATGAAAACTCAAAGTGTGAAACTGACCTCCAATTCGCAATGTATGCATATACTCAGGTTGCCCACAGATTGGGGAACCCGAAAAAACATGTGTTTTCCGTATCTGACCTTTCCTTCAAAAGGTAGGCCTGCTGGGCCTATATCGCCATTTGTTGCAAATGGCCTATTAAGCATGAAAAACTCAAAATGTAAACTGACCTCAATTCGAATGTATGCATTATACTCGGTGCCCACAGGTTGGGAACCCGCAACACATGTTTGTCCATATCTGAACTTATCCTTCAAAGGTAACCTGGGCCATATCACAATTGTTGGCAAATGGCAATTTAAGCATGAAAAACTGACAATGTGAAACTGACCTGACCTCAAATTCGAATGTATGCATATACTCAGGTTCCCCACAGGTTGGGGAACCCGAAAAAACAAACATGTTTTCTGTATCTGAGCTTTCCTTCAAAAGGTAGGCCCTCGCCATACACATTGTGCAAATTGCCAATTAAGAATGAAAACTCAAAATGTGAAACTGACCTCAAATTCGAAATGTATGCATATACTCAGGTTACCACAGGTTGGGGAACCCAAAAAAACATGTGTTTTCTGTATCCCACCTTTCCTTCAAAAGGTAAGCCTGGGCCAATATCACAATTGTTGGCAAATGGGCAATTAAGCATGAAAACTCAAAATGTGAAACTGACCTCAAATTCGAAATGTATGCATATACTCAGGTTCCCCACAGTTTGGGGAACCCGAAAAAACATGTTTTCTGTATCTGACCTTTCCTTCAAAAGGTAGACCTCGGCCAATATCACAATTGTTGGAAAATAAGCCAATTAAGCATGAAAACTCAAAATGTGAAACGGACCTCAAAATCGAAATGTATGATACAGGTTCCCCACAGGTTGGGGAACCCGAAAAAACATGTGTTTTATGTATCCCACCTTTCCTTCAAAAGGTAAGCGTGGGCCAATCTCACAATTGTTGGCAAATGGCCAATTAAGCATGAAAACTCAAAATGTGAAACTGACCTCAAATTCGAAATGTATCCATATACTCAGGTTCCCCACAGGTTGGGGAACCCGAAAAAACATGTGTTTTCCGTATCCGACCTTTCCTTCAAAAGCTAGGCCTGGGCCTATATCGCAATTGTTGGCCAATGGCCAATTAAGCATGAAAACTCAAAATGTGAAACTGACCTCAAATTCAAATGTATGCATATACTCAGGGTCCCCACAGGTTGGGGAACCCGAAAAAAAATGTGTTTTCCATATCTGACCTTTCCTTCAAAAGGTAGGCCTGGGCCAATATCACAATTGTTGGCAAATAAGCCAATTAAGCATGAAAACTCAAAATGTGAAACTGACCTCAAATTCGAAATGTATGCGTATACTCAGGTTCCCCAAAGAATGGGGAACCCGAAAAAACATGTTTTCCGTATCTGACCATTCCTTCAAAAGGTAGGCTTGGGCCAATATCACATTTGTGGCAAATAAGCCAATTAAGCATGAAAACTCAAAATGTGAAACTGACCTCAAATTCGAAATGTATGCATATACTCAGGTTCCCCACAGGGTGGGAAACCCGAAAAAACATGTGTTTTCCGTATCCGACCTTTTCTTCAAAAGCTAGGCCTGGGCCTATATCGCATTTGTTGGCAAATGGCCTATTAAGCATGAAAACTCAAAATGTGAAACTGACCTCAAATTCGAAATGTATGCATATACTCAGGTTCCCCACAGGTTGGTAACCCGCAAAAAACATGTGTTTTTCCGTATCCGACCTTTCCTTCAAAAGGTAAGCCTGGGCCAATATCACAATTGTTGGCAATGGCCAATTAAGCATGAAAACTGAAAATGTGAAACTGACCTCAATTCGAATGTATGCATATACTCAGGTGTCCCCACAGGTTGGGGAATCCCGAAAAACCATTTTTTCTGATCTGACCTTTCCTTCAAAATGTGGGCCTCGCCAATATCACAATTGTGGCAAATAGCCATAGCATGAAACTCAAAATGTGAAACTGACTCAAATTCGAAATGTAATGCATATTAACAGGTACCACAGGTTGGGGAACACGAAAAAACATGTGTTTTCCGTATCTGACCTTTCCTTCAAAAGGTAGGCCTGCGCTAATATCACAATTGTTGGCAAATAAGCCAATTAAAGCATGAAAACTCAAAATGTGAAACTGACCTCAAATTCGAAATGTATGCATATACTCAGGTTCCCCACAGGTTGGGGAACCCGAAAAAACATGTTTTCTGTATCTGACCTTTCCTTCACAAGGTAGGCCTCGGCCAATATCACAATTGTGGCAAATAAGCCAATTAAGCATGAAAACTCAAAATGTGAAACTGACCTCAAATTCGAAATGTATGCATATACTCACCTTCCCCACAGGTTGGGGAACCCGAAAAAACATGTGTTTTCCGTATCCATCCTTTCCTTCAAAAGGTA
>NW_024099674.1:0-3355 GCF_016545835.1 Crotalus tigris
CTAACCCTAAGTGTAATTTTCCTCCAATGGGATTTTCCCATGTATTTCACCAGGAAACATACATAGGGCAGCCTAGAAAAGTCAGTGCTCTCCTAACCATACCTAAGCACTCCGAGTTCGTTGGCGATGTCCATTTGGCTCTAGGAGTTCACGGTGACGTAACCCTAACCCTAAGTGGAATTTTCCTCCAATGGGATTTTCCCATGTATTTTACCAGGAAACATAGATAAGGCAGCCTAGAAAGTCAGTGCCCTCCTAACACTACCCAAGCACTCTGAGTTTGTTGGCGATGTCGCATTTTGGCTTCTAGAGTTCATGGTGACGTACCCTAACCCTAAAGTGGAAAATTTTTCTCTCGCAATGGGATTTTTCCCATATATTTTACCAGGAAACATAGATATTGCAGCCTAGAAATGTCAGTGACGTCCTAACCATACCCAAGCACTCCGAGTACGTTGGCGATGTCCATTTTGCTCTAGGAGTTCACGGTGACGTAACCCTAACCCTAAGTGGAATTTTCCTACAATGGGATTTTCCCATGTATTTTACCAGGAAACATAGAAAGGGCAGCCTAGAAAAGTCAGTGCCCTTCTAACCATACCTAAGTACTCCGAGTTTGTTGGCGATGTCCATTTTGCTCTAAGAGTTCACGGTGACGTAACCCTAACCCTAAGTGGAATTTTCCTCCAATGAAATTTTCCCATGTATTTTATCAGGAAACATAGACAGGGCAGCCTAGAAAAGTCAGTGCCCTCCTCATTATACCCAAGCACTCCAAGTTTGTTGTCGATGTCCATTTTGCTCTAAGAGTTCACAGGGACGTAACCCTAACCCTAAGTGGAATTTTTCTCCAATGGGATTTTCCCATGTATTTTACAAGGAAACATAGATATTTTTGCCTAGAAAAGTCAGTGCCCTCCGAACCATACCCTAGCACTCCGATTTTGTTGGCGATGTCCATTTTGCTCTAGGAGTTCACGGTGACGTAACCCTAACCCTAAGTGGAATTTTCCTCCAATGAGATTTTCCCATGTATTTTACCAGGAAACATACATAGGGCACCCTAGAAAGGTCAGTGCCCTTCTAACCATACCCAAGCACTCCGAGTTTGTTGGCAATGTCCATTTTGCTCTAAGAGTTCACAGTGACGTAACCCTAACCCTAAGTGGAATTTTTCTCCAATGGGATTTTCCCATGTATTTTACCAGGAAACATAGATATTGCAGCCTAGAAATGTCAGTGCCCTCCTAACCATACCCAAGCACTCTGAGTACATTGGCGATGTCCATTTTGCTCTAGGAGTTCACGGTGACGTAACCCTAACCCTAAGTGGAATTTTCCTACAATGGGATTTTCCCATGTATTTTTACCCAGTAAAACATAGAAAGAATGGCAGTCCTAAAAGTCAGTGGCCCCTCTAACCATACCTAGTAATCCGAGTTTGTTGGCGATGTCCATTTTGGCTCTAAGATTTCACGGTGACGTAACCCTACACCACTAAGTGGATAATTTTCCTCCAATGAAATTTTCCCATGTATTTTACCAGGAAACATAGATAGGGCAGCCTAGAAAAGTCAGTGCCCTCCTAACCATACCCAAGCACTCTGAGTTTGTTGTCGATGTCCATCTTGCTCTAGGAGTTCATGGTGACGTAACCCTAAACCTAAGTGGAATTTTCCTCCAATGGGATTTTCACATGTATTTTACCAGGAAACATACATAGGGCAGCCTAGAAAAGTCAGTGCCCTCCTAACCATACCCAAGCACTCCGAGTTTGTTGGCGATGTCGATTTTGCTCTAGGAGTTCACAGTGACGTAACCCTAACCCTAAGTGGAATTTTCCTCCAATGAGATTTTCCCATGTATTTTACCAGGAAACATAGATATTGCAGCCTAGAAATGTCAGTGCCCTCCTAACCATACCCAAGCACTCCGAGTTTGTTGGCGATGTCCATTTTGCTCTAGGAGTTCATGGTGACGTAACCCAATCCCTAAGTGGAATTTTCTCTCCGGATTTTCCCATGTATTTTAGCCAGGAAACATACATAGCAGCCTAGAAACCAGTCAGTGCCCTCCTACACATACCCAAGCACTCCTAGTTTGTTTGTCCAATGTGTCCATTTTGCCTCTAGATAAGTTCACTGGTGACGTAACCCTAACCCGAGATTGGAATTTTCCTCGCATTGGGATTTTACCCTGTATTTTATCAGGGAAACTAAGAAAGGGCAGCCTAGAAAAGTCAGTGCCCTCCTAAATATACCGAAGCACTCCACATTCTTTGGCAATGTCCATTTTGCTATAGGAGTTCATGGTGACGTAACCCTAACCTAAGTGGAATTTTCCTCCAATGGGATTTTCCCATGTATTTTACCAGGAAACATAGATATTGCAGCCTAGAAAAGTCAGTGCCCTCCTAACCATACCCAAGCACTCCAAGTTTGTTGGCGATGTCCATTTGGCTCTAAGAGTTCACGGTGACGTAATCCTAACCCTAAGTGGAATTATCCTACAATGAGATTATTACCCATGTATTTTACCAGGAAACATAGATACGGAAGCCTAGAAAAATCAGTGCCCTCCTAACCATGCAAAAGCACTCTGAGTTCGTTGGCGATGTCCATTTTGGTATAGGAGTTCATGGTGACGTAACCCTAACCTAAGTGGAATTTTCCTCCAATGGGATTTTCCCATGTATTTTACCAGGAAACATAGATATTGCAGTCTTGAAAGGTCAGTGCCCTCCTAACCATATCCAAACACTCCGAGATTGTTGGCGATGTCCATTTTGCTCTAAGAGTTCATGGTGACGTAACCCTAACCCTAAGTGGAATTTACCTCCAATGAGATTTTCCCATGTATTTTACCAGGAAAAATATATATTGCCGCCTAGAAAAGTCAGTGCCCTCCTAACCATACACAAGCACTCCGAGTTTGTTGGCGATGTCCATTTTGCTCTAGGAGTTCACGGTGACGTAACCCTAACCGTAAGTGGAATTTTCCTCCAATGGGATTTTCCCATGTATTTTACCAGGAAACATAGAAAGGGCAGCCTAGAAAAGTCAGTGCTCTCCTAACCATACCCAAGCACTCCTAGTTTGTTGGCGATGTCCATTTTGCTCTACGAGTTCACGGTGACGTAATCCTAACCCTAAGTGGAATTTTCCTACAATGGGATTTTCCCATGTATTTTACCAAGAAACATAGAAAGGGCAGCCTAGAAAAGTCAGTGCCCTTCTAACCAAACCTAAGTACTCCGAGTTTGTTGGCGATGTCCATTTTGCTCTAAGAGTTCACGGTGACGTAACCCTAACCCTAAGTGGAATTTTCCTCCAATGAAATTTTCCCATGTATTTTA
>NW_024099675.1:0-5771 GCF_016545835.1 Crotalus tigris
TTTGAGGTCCGCTTCACATTTTGAGTTTTCATCCTTATTTGGGTTATTTCCAAACAAATGTGATATTGGCCCAGACCTACCTTTAGAAGGAAAGGTTGGATACGGAAAACACATGTTTTTTTGGGTTCCACAAACTGTGGGGAAATTGAGTATATGTATACATTGCGAATTTGAGGTCAGTTTCACATTTTGAGTTGTCATCCTAAATTGGCAATTTGCCAACAAGTGTGATACTGGCCCAAGCCTACATTTCGATGGAAAGGTCAGATACGGAAAACACATGTTTTTTCGTGTTTCCCAACCTGTGGGCAACCTGAGTATATGCATACATTGCGAATTTGAGGTCAGTTTCACAGTTTGAGTTTTCAGCCTGATTTGGGTTATTTGCAAACAAATGTGATATTGTCCGAGACCTATCTTTTGAAGGAAAGGTTCGATACGGAAAACACATGTTTTTTCGGGTTCCCCAACCTGTGGGCAACCTGAGTATATGCATACATTGCGAATTTGAGGTCAGTTTCACATTTGGAGTTTTCATGCTTAATTGGCTTATTTGCCAACAATTGTGATATTAGCGCAGGCCTACCTTTTGAAGGAAAGGTCAGAGATGGAAAACACATGTTTTTTTGTTTCCACAAAAAGTAATGGGGAAACTGAGTATTATATGCATACATTTCGAATTTGAGGTCAGTTTCACATTTAGAGTTTTTCATGCTTGATTGCCATTTGCCACATTGGGTGATACTTGCCCAGGCCTACCTTTTGATGGAAAGGTCATATACGCACACACAGGATTTTTTTCCGGGTTTCCCACCTGTGGGCTAAACTCGAGTATATGCATACATTGCGAATTTTGAGGTCAGTTTCACATTTAGAGTTTTCATGCTTGATTGGCCATTTGCCAACAATTGTGATACTTGCCCAGGCCTACCTTTTGATGGAAAGGTCAGATACGCAAAACACATGTTTTTTCGGGTTTCCCAACCTGTGTGCAACCTGAGTATATGCATACATTGCGAATTTGAGGTCAGTTTCACATTTTGAGTTTTCATGCTTATTTGCCAACAATTGTGATATTGGCCCAGGCCTACCTTTTGAAGAAAGGTCAGATACGGAAAACACATGTTTTTTTGGGTTCCACAAAGTATGGGGAAACTGAGTATATGCATACATTTCGAATTTGAGGTCAGTTTCACATTTAGAGTTTTCATGCTTGATTGGCCATTTGCCAACAATTGTGATACTTGCCCAGGCCTACCTTTTGATGGAAAGGTCAGATAAGCAAAACACATGTTTTTTCGGGTTTCCCAACCTGTGGGCAACCTGAGTATATGCATACATTGCGAATTTGAGGTCAGTTTCACAGTTTGAGTTTTCATCCTGATTTGGGTTATTTGCGAACAAATGTGATATTGGCCCAGGCATACCTTTTGAAGGAAAGGTTGGATACGTTAAACACATGTTTTTTCGGGTTCCCCAACCTGTGGCAACCTGAGTATATGCATACATTGCGAATTTCAGGTCAGTTTCACATTTCGAATTTTCATGCTTATTTGCCAACAATTGTAATATTGGCCCAGGCCTACCTTCTGAAGGAAAGGTCAGATACGGAAAACACATGTTTTTTCAGGTTCCCCAACCTGTGGGAAACCTGAGTATATGCATACATTTCGAATTTGAGGTCAGCTTCACATTTTGAGTTTTCATCCTTATTTGGGTTATTTCCAAACAAATGTGATATTGGCCCAGACCTACCTTTAGAAGGAAAGGTTGGATACGGAAAACACATGTTTTTTTGGGTTCCACAAACTGTGGGGAAACTGAGTATATGTATACATTGCGAATTTGAGGTCAGTTTCACATTTTGAGTTTTCATCCTAAATTGGCAATTTGCCAACAATTGTGATACTGGCCCAAGCCTACATTTAGATGGAAAGGTCAGATACGGAAAACACATGTTTTTTTGGGTTTCCCAACCTGTGGGGAAACTGAGTATATGCATACATTGCGAATTTGAGGTCAGTTTCACAGTTTGTGTTTTCATCCTGATTTGGGTTATTTGCGAACAAATGTGATAGTGTCCGAGACCTATCTTTTGAAGGAAAGGTTCGATACGGAAAACACATGTTTTTTCGGGTTCCCCAACCTGTGGGCAACCTGAGTATATGCATACATTGCGAATTTGAGGTCAGTTTCACATTTTGAGTTTTCATGCTTAATTGGCTTATTTGCCAACAATTGTGATATTGGCGCAGGCCTACCTTTTGAAGGGAAAGGTCAGATACGGAAAACACATGTTTTTTCGGGTTCCCCAACCTGTGGGCAACCTGAGTATATGCATACATTGCGAATTTGAGGTCAGTTTCACATTTTGAGTTTTCATGCTAAATTGGCCATTTGCCAAAAATTGTGATACTTGCCCAGGCCTACCTTTTGATGGAAAGGTCAGATACGCAAAACACATGTTTTTTCGGGTTTCCCAACCTGTGGGCAACCTGAGTATATGCATACATTGCGAATTTGAGGTCAGTTTCACATTTTGAGTTTCATCTGATTTGGTGATTTTGCGAACAAATGTGTATGGCCCAGGCCTACTTTTGAAGGAAAGGTTGGATACGCTAAAAACACATGTTTTTTAGGGTGCCCCAACCTGTGGCAACCTGAGTAATGCATACATTCGAATTTGAGGTCGTTCACTTTTGGTTTCATGCTTATTGACAACAATGTAATATGGCCCCAGGCTACCTTTTGAAGGAATAAGGTCAGATACGGAAAAACACTGTTTTTTCGGTCCCCAACCTGTGGGAAACCTGAGTATATGATACATTCGAATTTGAGGTCAGCTCACATTTGAGTGTTTTCATATTTGGGTATTTCCAAACAATGTGAAGTGGCCAGACCTACCTTAGAAGGAAAGGTTGGATACGGAAAACACATGTTTTTTTGGGTTCCACAAACTGTGGGTAAACTGAGTATATGTATACATTGCGAATTTGAGGTCAGTTTCACATTTTGAGTTGTCATCCTAAATTGGCAATTTGCCAACAAGTGTGATACTGGCCCAAGCCTACATTTCGATGGAAAGGTCAGATACGGAAAACACATGTTTTTTTGGGTTTCCCAACCTGTGGGCAACCTGAGTATATGCATACATTGCGAATTTGAGGTCAGTTTCACAGTTTGTGTTTTCATCATGATTTGGGTTATTTGCGAACAAATGTGATATTGTCCGAGACCTATCTTTTGAAGGAAAGGTTCGATACGGAAAACACATGTTTTTTCGGGTTCCCCAACCTGTGGGCAACCTGAGTATATGCATACATTGCGAATTTGAGGTCAGTTTCACATTTGGAGTTTTCATGCTTAATTGGCTTATTTGCCAACAATTGTGATATTAGCGCAGGCCTACCTTTTGAAGGAAAGGTCAGAGATGGAAAACACATGTTTTTTTTGGGTTTCACCACGTATGGTGCAGAAACTGGAGTATATGCATACATTCGAATTGAGGTCAGTTTCACATTTGAGTTTTCATGCTTGATTGGAAATTTGCCAACAATTGGATACTTGCCCAGGCCTACCTTTGATGGAACGGTAGATACGCAAACACACATGTTTTTTCGGGTTCCCACTGTGGGCAATCAGAGTATATGCATACATTGCGAATTTGAGGTCATTTTCACAGTTTGAGTTTTCATCCTTATTTGGGTTATTTGCGAACAAATGTGATATTGGCCCAGACCTACCTTTTGAAGGAAAGTTTGGATACGGAAAACACATGTTTTTTCGGGTTCCCCAACCTGTGGGCAACCTGATTATACGCATACATTGCGAATTTGAGGTCAGTTTCACATTTTGAGTTTTCATGTTTAATTGGCTTATTTGCCAACAATTGTGATATTGGCCCAGGCCTACCTTTTGAAGGAAAGGTCAGATACGGAAAACACATTTTTTTTTGGGTTCCACAAAGTATGGGGAAACTGAGTATATGCATACATTTCGAATTTGAGGTCAGTTTCACATTTAGAGTTTTCATGCTTGATTGGCCATTTGCCAACAATTGTGATACTTGCCCAGGCCTACCTTTTGATGGAAAGGTCAGATACGCAAAATACATGTTTTTTCGGGTTTCCCAACCTGTGGGCAACCTGAGTATATGCATACATTGCGACTTTGAGGTCAGTTTCACAGTTTGAGTTTTCATCCTGATTTGGGTTATTTGCGAACAAATGTGATATTGGCCCAGGCCTACCTTTTGAAGGAAAGGTTGGATACGTTAAACACATGTTTTTTCGGGTTCCCCAACCTGTGGCAACCTGAGTATATGCATACATTGCGAATTTCAGGTCAGTTTCACATTTCGAATTTTCATGCTTATTTGCCAACAATTGTAAAATTGGCCCAGGCCTACCTTTTGAAGGAAAGGTCAGATACGGAAAACACATGTTTTTTCGGGTTCCCCAACCTGTGGGAAACCTGAGTCTATGCATACATTTCGAATTTGAGGTCAGCTTCACATTTTGAGTTTTCATCCTTATTTGGGTTATTTCCAAACAAATGTGATATTGGCCCAGACCTACCATTAGAAGGAAAGGTTGGATACGGAAAACACATGTTTTTTTGGGTTCCACAAACTGTGGGGAAACTGAGTATATGTATACATTGCGAATTTGAGGTCAGTTTCACATTTTGAGTTTTCATCCTAAATTGGCAATTTGCCAACAAGTGTGATACTGGCCCAAGCCTACATTTCGATGGAAAGGTCAGATACGGAAAACACATGTTTTTTTGGGTTTCCCAACCTGTGGGGAAACTGAGTATATGCATACATTGCGAATTTGAGGTCAGTTTCACAGTTTGTGTTTTCATCCTGATTTGGGTTATTTGCGAACAAATGTGATATTGTCCGAGACCTATCTTTTGAAGGAAAGGGTCGATACGGAAAACACATGTTTTTTCGGGTTCCCCAACCTGTGGGCAACCTGAGTATATGCATACATTGCGAATTTCAGGTCAGTTTCACATTTTGAGTTTTCATGCTTAATTGGCTTATTTGCCAACAATTGTGATATTGGGGCCCAGGCTACCTTTTGAAAGGATAAGGTCAGATACGGAAAAAACACATGTTTTTTTGGGTTCCACACAGTGTGGGGAAACTGAGTATATGCATACATTCGAATGGAGGTCAGTTTCACATTTAGAGTTTTCATGCTTGATGGCCATTTGCCAAACAATTGTGATACTTGCCCAGGCCTACCTTTGATTGGAAAGGTCAGATAGCAAAACACATGTTTTTTCGGTTTCCCAACCTGTGGCAACCTGAGTATATGCATACAATGCGGAATTTGAGGTCAGTCTCACATTTTGAGTTTTAATCCTGATTGGGTTATTTGCGACACAAATGTGATATTGGGCCCAGGCTAGCCTTTTGAAGGAAAGGTTGGATACGTTAAACACATGTTTTTTCGTGTTCCCCAACCTGTGGGGAAGTTGAGTATATGCATACATTTCGAATTTGAGGACAGTTTCACATTTTCTGTTTTCATGCTAAATTGGCCATTTGCCAACAATTGTGATATTGGCGCAGGCCTGCCTTTTGAAGGAAAGGTTGGATACGGAAAACACATGTTTTTTCGGGTTCCCCAACCTTTGGGGAAATTGAGTATATGCATACATTTCGAATTTGAGGTCAGTTTCACATTTTGAGTTTTCATCCTTATTTGGGTTATTTGCGAACAAATGTGATATTGTCCCAGGCCTACCTTTTGAAGGAA
>NW_024099676.1:0-2518 GCF_016545835.1 Crotalus tigris
TTTCAAAAATTGAGCCGTTTTGGTATCCAGGGAAGGAAATTACTGATGCCGGGGTGACGGATTTTTTTGCTCCAGAGGTGAAAAATTTTTTTTGACCCAAATGTAAAAATGGACCTCAGAATGGGATTTGGGTTAAATTTCATGCTTAAAAATGGTGATTTGTCTAGTTTTCAAAAATTGAGCCGTTTTGGTATTCAGGGAAGGAAATCCCTGATGCCGGGGTCACGGATTTTTGTGCTCCCGAGGTGAAAATTTTTTTTTTTAACCCAAATGTAAACTGACTCATGAATGGGATTTGGGGTTAAATTTCATGCTTAAAAATGGTGCTTTTTGTAGTTTTTAAAAATTGAGCCCTTTTGGTGTCTGGGGAAGGAAATTCCTGATTCCCGGGGTCAGGGATTTTTGAGCTCCGGAGGTGAAAGTTTTTTTTGACCCAAATGTAAAAACGGACGTCAGAATGGGATTCGGGGTTAAATTTCATGCTTAAAAATGGTGCTTTTTGTAGTTTTTAAAAATTGAGCCCTTTAGGTGTCTGGGGAAGGAAATTCCTGATGCCGGGGTCCGGGATTTTTGAGCTCCGGAGGTGAAAACTTTTTTTTGACCCAAATGTACAAATGGACGTCAGAATGGGATTCGGGGTTAAATTTCATGCTTAAAAATGGTGCTTTTTGTAGTTTTTAAAAATTGATCCCTTTTGGTGTCTGGGGAAGGAAATTCCTGATGCCGGGGTCAGGGATTTTTGAGCTCCAGAGGTGAAAATTTTTTTTTGACCCATATATAAAAACGGACATCAGAATGGGATTCGGGGTTAAATTTCATGCTTAAAAATGGTCCTTTTTGTAGTTTTAAAAAATTGAGCCATTTTGGTGTCTGCGGAAGGAAATTCCTGATGCCGGCGTCAGGGATTTTTGTGCTCCGGAGGGGAAAATTTTTTTTTGACCCAAATATAAAAACGAACGTCAGAATGGGATTCGGGGTTAAATTTCATGCTTAAAATTGTGCTTTTGTAGTTTTTAAAAATTGAGCCCTTTAGGTGTCTGGGGAAGGAAATTCCTGATGCCGGGGTCCAGGATTTTTGAGCTCCGGAGGTGAAAATTTTTTTTTCACCCAAATGTAAAAACGGATGTCAGAATGGGATTCGGGGTTAAATTTCATGCTTAAAAATGGTGCTTTTTGTAGTTTTTAAAAATTCAGGAACTGTTTGGTGTCTTGGAAAAAGAAATTCCTGATGCCGGGGTCAGGGATTTTTGTGCTCCAGAGCTGAAAATTTTTTATTGACTCAAATGTCAAAACGGACATCAGAATTGGAGTCGGGTTTAAATTTCATGCTTAAAAATGGTGCTTTATGTAATTTTTAAAAATTGAGCTCTTTTGGTGTCTAGGGAAGGTAATTCCTGATGCTGGGGTCAGGGATTTTTGTGCTCCAGAGGTGAAAATTTTTTATTGACCAAATGTAAAAATGGACATCAGAATTGGATTCCGGGTTAAATTTCATGCTTAAAAATGGTGCTTTATGTAGTTTTTACAAATTGAGCTGTTTTGTTGTCTAGGGAAGGAAATTCCTGATGCCGGGGTCAGCGATTATTGTGATCCAGAGGTGAAAATTTTTTATTGACCCAAATGTAAAAAAGGACATCAGAATTGTATTCGGAGTTAAATTTCATGCTTAAAAATGGTTCTTTATGTAGTTTTTAAAAATTGAGCTGATTTTGTGTCCGGAGAAGGAAATTCCTGATGCCAGGGTCAGGGATTTTTGTGCTCTGGAGGTGAAAATTTTATTTTGACCCAAATATAAAAACGGACATCAGAATTGTATTCGGAGTTAAATTTCATGCTTAAAAATGGTGCTTTATGTAGTTTTTAAAAATTGAGCTGTTTTGGTGTCTCAGGAAGGAATTCCTGATGCCGGGGTCAGGGATTTTTGTGCTCTGGAGGTGAAAATTTTTTTTTGAGCCAAATGTAAAATCGGAACATGCAGACATTGGATGTCGAAGTTAAATTTCATGGCTTTAAAAATGGGCTTTATTATGTTTTTAAAAATTGAGCTGTTTTGGTGTCTTGAGGAAGGACATTCCCTGATGCTCCTAGAGGTCAGGGAGTTCTTGTGTTCCAGAGGTAAAAAATTTTATTGACCCCAAATGTAAAAAACGGTACATCAAGAATTTGGAGTTCCGGGTTAAATTTCATGCTTAAAATGGTGCTTTATGTAGTTTTTAAAAATTCAGCTGTTTTGGTGTCCGGGGAAGGAAATTCCTGATGCTGGGGTCAGGATTTTTGTGCTCTGGAGGTGAAATTTTTTTTGACCCAAATGTAAAAACGGACATCAGAATTGGATTCAGGGTTAAATTTCATGCTAAAAAATGGTGCTTTATGTAGTTTTTAAAAATTGAGCCGTTTTGGTGTCCGGGGAAGGAAATTCCTGATGCTGGGGTCAGGGATTTTTGTGCTCCGGAGGTGAAATTTTTTTTGACCCAAATGTAAAAACGGACATCAGAATTGGATTCAGGGTTAAATTTCA
>NW_024099677.1:0-3927 GCF_016545835.1 Crotalus tigris
GAAAGAAAGATTGGATAGGGAAAACACATGTTTTTTCGTGTTCCCCAATCTGTGGGCAACCTGAGTATATGCATACATTTCGAATTTGAGGTCAGTTTCACATTTTGAGTTTTCATGCTTAATTGGCTATTTGCCAACAATTGTGATATTGGCCAGGCCTACCTTTTGAAGGAAAGGTTGGATACGGAAAACACTTGTTTTTTCGTGTTCCCCAATCTGTGGGCAACCTGAGTATATGCATTCATTTCGATTTTGAGGTCAGTTTCACATTTTGAGTTTTCATGCTTAATTGCTTATTTGCCACAATGTGATATGGCCGAGACCTATCTTTTGAAGGAAAGGTTCGATAACGAAAACCATGTTTTTTCGGGTTGTCCCCATCCTGTGGCAACCTTGAGTATATGCATACATTACGAATTTCAGGTCAGTTTCACAGTTTGAGTTTGTCATCCTGATTTGGGTTATTTGCGACAATGTGATAATTGCCCAGGCCTACCTTTTTGAAGAAAGGTTTGTATACGTTAAAAAAACTCATGTTTTTTCGGGTTCCCCCCTGTTGCAAACCTGAGTATATGCATACCTTGCGAATTTCAGGTCAGTTTCACAGTTTGAGTTTTCATGCTTATTTGCCAACAATTGAAATATTGGCCCAGGCCTACCTTTTGAAGGAAAGGTCAGATACGGAAAACACATGTTTTTTTGGCTTCCACAAACTGTGGGGAAACTGAGTATACGCATACATTGCGAATTTAAGGTCAGTTTCACATTTTGAGTTTTCATCCTTATTTGGGTTATTTGCGAACAAATATGATATTGGCCCAGGCCTACCTTTTGAAGGAAAGGTTGGATACGTTAAACATGTTTTTTCAGGTTGCCCAACCTGTGGGGAACCTGAGTATATGCATACATTTCGAATTTGAGGTCAGTTTCACATTTTGAGTTTTCATGCTTAATTGCTTATTTGCCAACAATTGTGATATTGGCCGAGCCCTACCTTTTGAAGGAAAGTTTGGATACGGAAAACACATGTTTTTTCGGGTTCCCCAACCTCTGGGCACCCTGAGTATATGCATGCATTGTGAATTTGAGGTCAGTTTCACATTTTGAGTTTTCATGCTAAATTGGCCATTTGCCAATAATTGTGATACTGGCCCAGGCCTACCTTTTGATGGAAAGGTCAAATACGGAAAACACATGTTTTTTGGGGTTCCCCAACCTGTGGGAAACCTGAGTATATGCATACATTTCGAATTTCAGGTCAGTTTCACATTTTGAGTTTTCATGCTTATTTGCCAACAAGTGTGATATTGGCCCAGGCCTGCCTTTTGAAGGAAAGGTTGGATATGGAAAACACACATTTTTTCGGGTTCCCCAACCTGTGGGCAACCTGAGTATATGAATACATTGCGAATTTGAGGTCAGTTTCACATTTTGAGTTTTCATGGTAAATTGGCCATTTGCCAATAATTGTGATACTGGCCCAGGCCTACCTTTTGATGGAAAGGTCATATACGGAAAACACATGTTTTTTCGGGTTCCCCAACCTGTGGGAAACCTGAGTATATGTATACATTTGGAATTTGAGGTCAGTTTCACATTTAGAGTTTTCATGCTTAATTGGCCATGTGCCAACAATTGTGATACTGGCCGAGGTCTACCTTTTGAAGGAAAGGTCAGATACGGAAAACACATGTTTTTTCGGGTTTCCCAATCTGTGGGCAACCTGAGTATATGCATACATTGCGAATTTGAGGTCAGTTTCACATTTTGAGTTTTCATCCTAAATTGGCCATTTGCCAACAATTGTGATACTGTCCCAGGCCTACCTTTTGATGGAAAGGTCAGATACGCAAAACACATGTTTTTTCGGGTTTCCCAATCTGTGGGCAACCTGAGTATATGCATACATTGCGAATTTGAGGTCAGTTTTCACATTTTGATTTTCATGCTTACTTGCCATTTGCCAACAATTGTGATATTGCCGACCTACTTTTGAAGGAAGTTCGATACGGAAACACCATGTGTTTTCCGGGTTCACCCCAACCCTGTGGCAACCTGAGTAAATCATTACATTAAGAATTTTCTGTCAGTTTTCACATTTCCGTTTCATCTTATTTGGGTTATTTGCGAACAATGTGCTATTGGCCGAGGCCTACCTTTAGGAAGGAAAGGTTGGCTCGAAAACACATGTTTTTTTCGGTTCCCCACCTGTGGGCAACCTGATTTATGCATACGTTGCGAATTTGAGGTCAGTTTCACATTTTGAGTTTTCATGCTTAATTGGCCATTTGCAAACATATGCGATATAGGCCCAAGCCTACCTTTTGAAGGAAAGGTTGGATACGGAAAACACATGTTTTTTCGGTTTCCCCAATCTGTGGGCAACCTGAGTATATGCATACATTGCGAATTTGAGGTCAGTTTCACATTTTGAGTTTTCATGCTTAATTGGCCATTTGCCAACAATTGTGATACTGGCCCAGGCCTACTTTTGATGGAAAGGTCAGGTACGGAAAACACATGTTTTTTCGGGTTCCCCAGCCTGTGGCACCCTGAGTATATGCATACATTGGAATTTGAGTTCAGTTTCCACATTTTGAGTTTTTCATCCTGAAATTGGCCATTTGCCAACAATGTGATACTGGCCCAGGCCTCCTTTTGATGGAGGGTTCAGATACACAACACACCTGTTTTTTTCGGGTTCCCCAACCTGTGGGAAACCTGAGTATATGCATACATTTCGAATTTGAGGTCAGTTTCACATTTAGAGTTTCATCCCTTTTTTTGGGTTATTTGCGAACACATGTGATATTGCCCAGGCCCTACCTTTGAAATGAAAGGTTGGATATGGAAACCACATTTTTTCGGGTTTCCTCCCAACTGGTGGGAACATGATATAATGCATACATTTGCGAATTTGAGGTGAGTTTTCACATTTTGAGTTTTCATGCTAAATTGGCCATTTGAAAATAATTGTGATACTGGCCCAGCCTACCTTTTGATGGAAAGGTCAGATACGGAAAACACCTGTTTTTTTCGGGTTGCCCAACCTGTGGGAAACCTGAGTATATGTATACATTTCGAATTGGAGGTCAGTTTCACATTTAGAGTTTTCATGCTTAATTGGCCATTTGCCAACAATTGTGATACTGGCCGAGGTCTACCTTTTGATGGAAAGGTCAGATACGGAAAACACATGTTTTTTTGGGTTCCACAAACTGTGGGGAACCTGAGTATATGCATACATTGCGAATTTGAGGTCAGTTTCACATTTTTTCATCCTAAATTGGCCATTTGCCAACAATTGTGATATTGGCCCAGGCCTACCTTTTGAAGGAAAGGTCTGATACGGAAAACACATGTTTTTTCGGGTTACCCAACCTGTGGCCAACCTGAGTATATGCATACATTTCGAATTTGAGGTCAGTTTCACATTTTGAGTTTTCATGCTTAATTGGCTATTTGCCAACAATTGTGATATTAGCGCAGGCCTACCTTTTGAAGGAAAGGTCAGATACGGAAACCCCATGTTTTTTCGGGTTCCCCAACGTGGGGGCAACCTGAGTATATGCATACATTGCGAATTTGATGTCAGTTTCACAGTTTGAGTTTTCATCATTATTTGGGTTATTTGCGAACAAATGTGATATTGGCCCAGACCTACCTTTTGAAGGAAAGTTTGGATACGGAAAACACATGTTTTTTCGGGTTCCCCAACCTGTGGGGAACCTGAGTATATGCATACATTGCCAATTTGAGGTCAGTTTCACAGTTTGAGTTTTCATCCTGATTTGGGTTATTTGCGAACAAATGTAATATTGGCCCAGGCCTACCTTTTGAAGGAAAGGTCAGATACGGAAAACACATGTTTTTTCGGGTTCCCCAACCTGTGGGGAACCTGAGTATATGCATACAGTTCGAATTTGA
>NW_024099678.1:0-6801 GCF_016545835.1 Crotalus tigris
TTTTGAGCTCCAGAGGTGAAAATTTTTTTTTGACCCAAATGTAAAAATGGACGTCAGAATGGGATTCGGGGTTAAATTTCATGCTTAAAAATGGTACTTTTTGTAGTTTTTAAAAATTGAGCCCTTTTGGTGTCTGGGGAAGGAAATTCCTGATGACAGGGTCAGGGATTTTTGAGCTCCGGAGGTGAAAAATTTTTTTTGACCAAAATGTAAAAATGGATGTCAGAATGGGATTCGGGGTTAAATTTCATGCTTAAAAATGGTACTTTTTGCAGTTTTTAAAAATCGAGCCCTTTTGATGTCTGGGGAAGGAAATTCCTGATGCCGGGGTCAGGGATTTTTGAGCTCCAGAGGTGAAAACTTTTTTTTGACCCAAATGTAAAAATGGATGTCAGAATGAAATTCGGGGTTAAATTTCATGCTTAAAAATGGTGCTTTTTGAAGTTTTCAAAAATTGAGCCCTTTTGGTGTCTGGGGAAGTAAATTCCTGATGCCGGGGTCAGGGATTTTTGAGCTCCAGAGGTGAATTTTTTTTTTTGACGCAAATATAAAAACGGACGTCAGAATGGGATTCGGGGTTAAATTTCATGCTTAAAATGGTGCTTTTGTAGTTTTTAAAAATCGAGCCCTTTTGGTGTCTGGGGAAGGAAATTCCTGATGCCGGGGTCAGGGATTTTTGAGCTCCGGAGGTGAAAATTTTTTTTGACCCAAATATAAAAAAGGACATCAGAATGGGATTCGGGGTTAAATTTCATGCTTAAAATGGTGCTTTTGTAGTTTTTAAAAATTGAGCCCTTTTGGTGTCTGGGGAAGGAAATTCCTGATGCCGCGGTCAGGGATTTTTGAGCTCCGGGGGTGAAAATTTTTTTTTGACCCAAATGTAAAAATGGACTTCAGAATGGGATTCGGGGTTAAATTTCATGCTTAAAAATGGTGCTTTTTATAGTTTTTAAAAATCGAAACCCTTTTGGTGTCTGGGGAAGGAAATTCCTGATGCCGGGGTCAGGGATTTTTGAGCTCCGGAGGTCATAATTTTTTTTTGACCCAAAAGTAAAAACAGACGTCAGAATGGGATTCGGGGTTCAATTTCATGCTTAAAAATGGTGCTTTTTGTAGTTTTTAAAAATTTAGACCTTTTGGTGTCTGGGGAAGGAAATTCCTGATGCCGGGTTCAATGGATTTTTGAGCTCCAGAGGTGGAATTTTTTTTTTGAACACTAAATGTAAAAATGATGTCAGAATGGGATTCGGGGATTAAGTGTTCATGCTTAAAAATGGTACACTTTTTTGTGTATGTTTAAAAATCACGAGCCCTTTTTGGTGTCTGGGGGAAGGAAAATTCCTGATGCCGGGGTCAGGGATTTTGTAGTCCAGAGGTGAAAATTTATTTTTGACCCCAATGATAAAAAAGTTATGTCAGAATGAGATTCGGGGTTAAATTTTCATGCGTATAAATCGTGCTTTTTTGAAGTATTTATTCCAAAAAATTGAGCCCTTTGTATGTGTCTGGGGAAGGAATTCCTGAATGCCGGGGATCAGGGATTTTTGAGCTCCGGAGGTGAAAATTTTTTTTGACCCAAATATAAAAACGGACATCAGAATGGGATTCGGGGTTAAATTTCATGCTTAAAATGGTGCTTTTGTAGTTTTTAAAAATTGAGCCCTTTTGGTGTCTGGGGAAGAAAATTCCTGATGCCGGAGTCAGGGATTTTTGAGCTCCGGAGGTGAAAAATTTTTTTTGACCCAAATGTAAAAATGGACGTCAGAATGGGATTTGGGGTTAAATTTCATGCTTAAAAATGGTACTTTTTGTAGTTTTAATAAATTGAGCCATTTTGGTATCTGGGGAAGGAAATTCCTGATGCCGGGGTCAGGGATTTTTGTGCTCCGGAGGTGAAAATTTTTTTTTGACCCAAATATAAAAATGGACGTCAGAATGGTATTCGGGGTTAAATTTAATGCTTAAAATGGTGCTTGTTTAGTTTTTAAAAATCGAGCCCATTTAGTGTCTGGGGAAGAAAATTCCTGATGCCGGGGTCAGGGATTTTTGACCTCCAGAGGTAAAAAATTTTTTTTGACCCAAATGTAAAAATGGACGTCAGAATGGGATTCGGAGTTAAATTTCATGCTTAAAAATGGTACTTTTTGTAGTTTTAATAAATTGAGCCATTTTGGTGTCTGGGGAAGGAAATTCCTGATGCCGGGGTCAGGGATTTTTGAGCTCCAGAGGTGAAAATTTTTTTTTGACCCAAATGTAAAAATGGACGTCAGAATGGCATTCGGGGTTAAATTTCATGCTTAAAAATGGTACTTTTTGTAGTTTTTAAAAATTGAGCCCTTTTGGTGTCTGGGGAAGGAAATTCCTGATGACAGGGTCAGGGATTTTTGAGCTCCGGAGGTGAAAATTTTTTTTTGACCAAAATGTAAAAATGGATGTCAGAATGGGATTCGGGGTTAAATTACATGCTTAAAAATGGTACTTTTTGCAGTTTTTAAAAATTGAGCCCTTTTGATGTCTGGGGAAGGAAATTCCTGATGACAGGGTCAGGGATTTTTGAGATCCAGAGGTGAATTTTTTTTTTTGACGCAAATATAAAAACGGACGTCAGAATGGGATTCGGGGTTAAATTTCATGCTTAAAATGGTGCTTTTGTAGTTTTTAAAAATCGAGCCCTTTTGGTGTCTGGGGAAGGAAATTCCTGATGCCGGGGTCAGGGATTTTTGAGCTCCGGAGGTGAATTTTTTTTTTTGACCCAAATGTAAAAATGGACATCAGAATGGGATTCAGGGTTAAATTTCATGCTTAAAAATGGTGCTTTTTGTAGTTTTTAAAAATTGAGCCATTTAGGTGTCTGGGGAAGGAAATTCCTGATGCCGGCCGGGGTCAGGGATTTTTGAGCTCCGGGGTTGAAAATTTTTTTTTTGACCCAAATGTAAAAATGGACGTCAGAAGGGGATTCGGGCTTAAATTTCATGCTTAAAAATGGTACCTTTTGTAGTTTTAATAAATTGAGCCCTTTTGGTGTCTGGGGAAGGAAATTCCTGATGCCGGGGTCAGGGATTTTTGAGCTCCGGAGGTGAAAAACGTTTTTTGACCCAAATGTAAAAATGGACGTCAGAATGGGATTCGGGGTTAAATTTCATGCTTAAAAATGGTGCTTTTTGTAGTTTTTAAAAATTGAGCCCTTTTGGTGTCTGGGGAAGGAATTTCCTGATGCCGGCCGGGGTCAGGTATTTTTGAGCTCTGGGGGTGAAAATTTTTTTTTGACCCAAATGTAAAAATGGACGTCAGAATGGGATTTGGGCTTAAATTTCATGCTTAAAAATGGTACCTTTTGTAGTTTTAATAAATTGAGCCCTTTTGGTGTCTGGGGAAGGAAATTCCTGATGCCAGGGTCAGGGATTTTTGAGCTCCGGTGGTGAAAATTTTTTTTTGACCCAAATATAAAAACGGACATCAGAATGGGATTCAAGTATAAATTTCATGCTTAAAAATGGTACTTTTTGTAGTTTTTAAAAATCAAGCCCTTTTGGTGTCTGGGGAAGGAAATTCCTGATGCCAGGGTCAGGGATTTTTGAACTCCAGAGGTGAAAATTTTTTTTTGACCCAAATGTAAAAATGGATGTCAGAATGGGATTCGGGGTTAAATTTCATGCTTAAAAATGGTGCTTTTTGTAGTTTTTAAAAATTGCCCCGTTTTGGTGGTTGGGGAAGGAAATTCGTGATGCCCGGGTCAGGGATTTTTGTGCTCCGGAGGTGAAATTATTTTTTTGACCCAAATGTATAAACGGATGTCACAATGGGATTCAAGTTAAAATTTTAATGCTTAAAATGGTGCTTTTTATAGTTTTTAAAAATTGAGCCATTTTGGTGTCCAGGGAAGGAAATTCTGATGCCAGGGTCAGGGATTTTTGTGCTCCGGAGGTGAAAATTTTTTTTTGAACCAAATGTATAAACGGACGTCAGAATGGGATTCGGGGTTAAATTTCATGCTTAAAAAACGTGCTTTTTCTAGTTTTAAAAATTGAGACATTTTGTTGTCCAGGGAAGGAAATTCCTGATGCCGGGGTCAGGGATTTTTGTGCTCTGGAGGTGAAAATTTTTGTTTCACCCAAATATAAAAATGGACGTCAAATGGGCTTCGGGGTTCATTTCATGATTAAAAATGGTACGTTTTGTAGTTTTAATAAATTGAGCCATTTTGGTGTCTGGGTAAGGAAATTCCTGATGATGGGGTCAGGATTTTTTGCGCTTCGGAGGTGAAAATTTTTTTTGACCCAAACGTAAAAACGGACATAAGAATTGGATTCGGTGTTAAATTTCATGCTTAAAAATGGTGCTTTATGTAGTTTTTAAAAATTGAGCTGTTTTGGTGTCTCAGGAAGGAATTCCTGATGCCGGGGTCAGGGATTTTTGTGCTCTGGAGGTGAAAATTTTTTTTTGACCCAAATGTAAAAACGGAGATCAGAATTGTATTCGGGGTTAAATTTCATGCTTAAAAATGGTACTTTTTGTAGTTTTTAAAAATCGAGCTCTTTTGGTGTCTGGGGAAGGAAATTCCTGATGCCGGGGTCAGGGATTTTTGAGCTCCAGAGGTTAAAATTTTTTTTTGACCCAAATGTAAAAATGGATGTCAGAATGGGATTCGGGGTTAAATTTCATGCTTAAAAATGGTACTTTTTGTAGTTTTTAAAAATCGAGCCCTTTTGGTGTCTGGGGAAGGAAATTCCTGATGCCGGGGTCAGGGATTTTTGAGCTCCAGAGGTGAAATTTTTTTTTTGTCCCCAATGTAAAAATGGATGTCAGAATGGGATTCGGGTTTAAATTTCATGCTTAAAAATGGTGCTTTTTCTAGTTTTTAAAAATGGAGCCCTTTTGGTGTCTGGGGAAGGAAATTCTTGATAACGGGGTCAGGGATTTTTGAGCTCCGGAGGTGAAAATTTTTTTTCACCCAAATGTAAAACGGACGTCAGAATAAGATTCGGGTTTAAATTTCATGCTTAAAAAGGTGCTTTTTGTAGTTTTTCAAAATTGAGCCTTTTTGTGTCCGGGGAAGGAAATTCCTGATGCCGGGGTCAGGGATTTTTGTGCTCCGGAGGTGAAAATTTTTGTTTCACCCAAATGTGAAAACGGACGTCAGAATGGGATTTCGGGTTAAATTTCATGCTTAAAAAAGGTGCTTTTTGTAGTTTTAAAAATTGAGCCATTTTGGTGTCCAGGGAAGGAAATTCCTGATGCCGGGGTCAGGGATTTTTGTGCTCCGGAGGTGAAATTTTTTTTTTCAACAAAATTTAAAAATGGGACGTCAGATGGGATCGGATGGTTTAATTTCATGCTTAAAAATTGGGTCTTTTTGTAGTTTTAAAAATTGAGCCATTTTGTGGTCTGCGGTAAGAATAATTCCTGATGCCGGGGTCAGTGATTTTTGTGCTCCGGAGGGGAAAATTTTTTTTTGACCCAAATATAAAAACTGACGTCAGAATGGGACTCAGGGTTAAATTTCATGCTTAAAAATGGTGCTTTTGTAGTTTTTAAAAATCGAGCCCTTTTGTTGTCTGGGGAAGGAAATTCCTGATGCCGGGGTCAGGGATTTTTGAGCTCCGGGGGTGAAAAATTTTTTTTGACCCAAATGTAAAAATGGACTTCAGAATGGGATTCGGGGTTAAATTTCATGCTTAAAAATGGTGCTTTTTATAGTTTTTAAAAATCGAAACCCTTTGGGTGTCTGGGGAAGGAAATTCCTGATGCCGGGGTCAGGGATTTTTGAGCTCCAGGGGTGAAAATTTTTTTTGACCCAAATGTAAAAATGGACGTCAGAATGGGATTCGGGGTTAATTTTCATGCTTAAAAATGGTGCTTTTTGTAGTTTTTAAAAATTGAGCCCTTTTGGTGTCTGGGGAAGGAAATTCCTGATGCCGGGGTCAGGGATTTTTGAGCTCCAGAGGTGAAAATTTTTTTTTGACCCAAATGTAAAAATGGATGTCAGAATGAGATTTGGGGTTAAATTTCATGCTTAAAAATGGTGCTTTTTGAAGTTTTCAAAAATTGAGCCCTTTTGTTTTCTGGGGAAGGAAATTCCTGATGCCGGGGCAAGGGATTTTTGAGCTCCGGGGGTGAAAAATTTTTTTTGACCCAAATGTAAAAATGGACGACAGAATGGGATTCGGGGTTAAATTTCATGCTTAAAAATGGTGCTTTTTATAGTTTTCAAAACTTGAGCCCTTTTGGTGTCTGTGGAAGGAAATTCCTGATGCCGGGGTCAGGGATTTTCGAGCTCCGGAGGTGAAAAAATTTTTATGACCCTAATGTAAAAATGGACATCAGAATGGGATTCGTGGTTAAATTTCATGCTTAAAAATGGTGCTTTTTGTAGTTTTTAAAAATTGAGCCCTTTTGGTGTCTGGGGAAGGAAATTCCTAATGCCGCGGTCAGGGATTTTTGAGCTCCGGGGGTGAAAATTTTTTTTTGACCCAAATTTAAAAATGGACGTCAGAATGGGATTCGAGGTTTAGTTTCATGCTTAAAAATGGTACTTTTTGTAGTTTTAAAAAATTGAGCCATTTTGTTGTCTGCGGAAGGAAATTCCTGATGCCGGGGTCAGGGATTTTTGTGCTCCGGAGGGGAAAAATTTTTTTTGACCCAAATATAAAAACTGACGTCAGAATGGGACTCAGGGTTAAATTTCATGCTTAAAAATTGTGCTTTTGTAGTTTTTAAAAATCGAGCCCTTTTGTTGTCTGGGGAAGGAAATTCCTGATGCCGGGGTCAGGGATTTTTGAGCTCCGGGGGTGAAAAATTTTT
>NW_024099679.1:0-10653 GCF_016545835.1 Crotalus tigris
GATATTGGCGCAGGCCTGCCTTTTGAAGGAAAGGTTGGATACGGAAAACACATGTTTTTTCGGGTTCCCCAACCTGTGGGGAAGTTGAGTATATGCATACATTTCGCATTTGAGGTCAGTTTCACATTTTGAGTTTTCATCCTTATTTGGGTTATTTGCGAACAAATGTGATATTGGCCCAGGCCTACCTTTTGAAGGAAGGTTGGATACGGAAAACACACATTTTTTCGGGTTCCCCAACCTGTGGGGAACATGAGTATATGCATACATTTCGAATTTGAGGTGAGTTTCACATTTTGAGTTTTCATGCTAAATTGGCCCTTTGCCAATAATTGTGATACTGGCCCAGGCCTACCTTTTGATGGAAAGGTCAGATACGGAAAACACATGTTTTTTCGGGTTGCCCAACCTGTGGGCAACCTGAGTATATGTATACATTGCGAATTTGAGGTCAGTTTCACAGTTTGAGTTTTCATCGTGATTTGGGTTATTTGCGAACAAATGTGATATTGGCCCAGGCCTACCATTTGAAGGAAAGGTTGGATACGGAAAACACATGTTTTTTCGGGTTCCCCAACCTGTGGGGAACCTGAGTATATGCATACATTGCGAAGTTGAGGTCAGTTTCACAGTTTGAGTTTTCATGCTTAATTGCTTATTTGCCAACAATTGTGATACTGGCCCAGGCGTACCTTTGAAGGAAAGGTTCGATACGGAAAACCCATGTTTTTTCGGGTTCCCCAACCTGTGGGCAACCTGAGTATATGCATACATTGCGAATTTGAGCTCAGTTTCACATTTTGAATTTTCATGCTAAATTGGCCATTTGCCAACAATTGTGATATTGGCCCAGGCCTACCTTTTGAAGGAAAGGTTGGATAAGGCAAACACATGTTTTTTTGGGTTGCCCAACCTGTGGGGAACCTGAGTATATGCATACATTGCGAATTTGAGGTCAGTTTCACATTTTGAGTTTTCATGCTAAATTGGACATTTGCCAACAATTGTGATACTGGCCCAGGCCTACCTTTTGATGGAAAGGTCAGATACAGAAAACACATGTTTTTTCGGATTCCACAACCTGTGGGCAACCTGAGTATATGCATACATTGTGAATTTGAGGTCAGTTTCACATTTTGAGTTTTCATGCTAAATTGGCCATTTGCCAACAATTGTGATACTGGCCAAGGCCTACCTTTTGAAGGAAAGGTTGGATACGGAAAACACATGTTTTTTCGGGTTCCACAACCTGTGGGCAACCTGAGTATATGCATACATTGCGAATTTGAGGTCACTTTCACATTTTGAGTTTTCATGCTTAAATGCTTATTTGCCAACAATTGTGATACTGGCCGACGCCTACCTTTTGATGGAAAGGTCAGATATGGAAAACACATGTTTTTTCGGGTTCCCCAACCTGTGGGCAACCTGAGTATATGCATACATTGCGAATTTGAGGTCAGTTTCACATTTTGAGTTTTCGTCCTTATTTGGGTTATTTGCAAACAAATGTGATATTGGCCCAGACCTACCTTTTGAAGGAAAGGTCACATACGGAAAACACATATTTGTTCGGGTTCCTCAACCTGTGCGCAACATGAGTATATGCATGCATTTCGAATTTGAGGTCAGTTTCACATTTAGAGTTTTAATGCTTATTTGCCAAGAATTGTGATATTGGCCCAGACCTACCTTTTGAAGGAAAGGTCAGATACGGAAAAGACATGTTTTTTCGGGTTCCCCAACCTGTGGGAAACCTGAGTATATGCATACATTGCGAATTTGAGGTCAGTTTCACATTTAGAGTTTTAATGCTTATTTGCCAACAATTGTGATATTGGCCCAGACCTACCTTTTGAAGGAAAGGTCAGATACGGAAAAGACATGTTTTTTCGGGTTCCCCAACCTGTGGGAAACCTGAGTATATGCATACATTGCGAATTTGAGGTCAGTTTCACATTTTGAGTTTTCATGTTTAATTGGCTTATTTGCCAACAATTGTGATATTGGCCCGGCCTACCTTTTGAAGGAAAGGTCAGATACAGAAAACACATGTTTGTTCGGGTTCCTCAACCTGTGAGCAACCTGAGTATATGCATGCATTTCGAATTTGAGGTCAGTTTCACATTTTGAGTTTTCGTCCTTATTTGGGTTATTTGCGAACAATTGTGATATTGGCCCAGACCTACCTTTTGAAGGAAAGGTCACATACGGAAAACACATATTTGTTCGGGTTCCTCAACCTGTGTGCAACATGAGTATATGCATGCATTTCGAATTTGAGGTCACATTTTGAGTTTTCATGCTTAATTGGGTTATTTGCCAACAAATGTGATATTGGCCCAGGCCTACCTTTTGAAGGAAAGGTCAGATACAGAAAAGACATGTTTTTTCGGGTTCCCCAAACTGTGGGAACCTGAGTTTATGCATACATTTCGAATTTGAGGTCAGTTTCACATTTTGAGTTTTCGTCCTAAATTGGCTTATTTGCCAACAATTGAGATATTGGCCCAGTGGGCCTACCTTTTGAACGCAAGGTCCGATACGGAAAACACATGTTTTTTCGGGTTGCCCAACCTGTGGGGAACCTGAGTATATGCATACATTTCGAATTTGAGGTCAGTTTCACATTTTGAGTTGTCATGCTTAATTGGCTATTTGCCAACAATTGTGATATTGCCCCAGGCCTATCTTTTGAAAGAAAGATTGGATATGGAAAACACATGTTTTTTCGGGTTCCCCAACCTGTGGGCAACTGAGGTATATGCATACATTGCGATTTGAGTCAGTTTCACATTTAGCGTTTGTATGCTTATTTGCAACATTGTGATATTGGCCCAACCTACCTTTTGAAGGAAAGGTCAGATACGGAAAAGACATGTTTTTTCGGGTTCCCCAACCTGTGGGAAACCTGAGTATATGCATACATTTCGAATTTGAGGTCAGTTTCACATTTAGAGTTTTCATGCTTAATTGGCCATTTGCCAACAAATTGTGATATTGGCCCAGGCCTACCTTTTGAAGGAAAGGTTGGATAAGGAAAACACATGTTTTTTCGGGTTGCCCAACCTGTGAGGAACCTGAGTATATGCATACATTGCGAATTTGAGGTCAGTTTCACATTTTGAGTTTTCATGCTAAATTGGCCATTTACCAACAATTGTGATACTGGCCCAGGCGTACCTTTTGAAGGAAAGGTTGGATACGGAAAACACATGTTTTTTCGAGTTCCCCAACCTGTGGGCAACCTGAGTATATGTATACATTGCGAATTTCAGGTCAGTTTCACATTTTGAGTTTTCGTGCTTATTTTCCAACAATTGTGATATTGGCCCAGACCTACCTTTTGAAGGAAAGGTCAGATACGGAAAACACATGTTTTTTCGGGTTCCCCAACCTGTGGGAAACCTGAGTATATGCATACATTGCGAATTTGAGGTCAGTTTCACATTTTGAGTTTTCATGCTAAATTGTCCATTTGCCAACAATTGTGATACTGGCCCAGGCGTACCTTTTGATGGAAAGGTCAGATACGGAAAACACATGTTTTTTCGGGTTCCCCAACCTGTGGGCAACCGGAGTATATGCATACATTGCGAATTTGAGCTCAGTTTCACATTTTGAGTTTTCATGCTAAATTGGCCATTTGCCAATAATTGGGATACTGGCCCAGGCCTACCTTTTGATGGAAAGGTCAGATACGCAAAACACATGTTTTTTGTGTTTGCCACACCTGTGGGGAACCTGAGTATATGCATACATTGCGAATTTGAGGTCATTTCACATTTTGAGTTTTCATGCTAAATTGGACATTTGCCAACATTGTGATACTGGCCCAGGCCTACTTTTGATGGAAAGGTCAGATACAGAAAACACATGTTTTTTCAAAGGATTCCACAACCTGTGTGCAACACTGAGGATATGCATACATTGCGAATTTGAGTCAGTTTCACATTTTGAGTTTTTCATGCTAAATTGGCCATTTGGCAACAATTGTGAACTGGTCCAAGGCCTACTTTTGAAGGAAGGTTGAATAGGAAAACACATGTTTTTTTCGGTTCCCCAATCTTTGGGCAACCTGAGTATAGGCATACATTGCGAATTTCAGGTCAGTTTCACATTTTGAGTTTTCATGCTAAATTAGCCATTTGCAAACATATGGGATATAGGCCCAGGCCTACCTTTTGAAGGAAAGGTTGGATACGGAAAAAACATGTTTTTTCGGGTTGCCAACCTGTGGGAAACCTGAGTATATGCATACATTTCGAATTTGAGGTCCGTTTCACATTTTGAGTTTTCATGCTTATTTGCCAACAATTGTGATACTGGCCCAGGCCAACCTTTTGATGGAATGGTCAGATACGGAAAACACATGTTTTTTCGGGTTCCCCAACCTGTGGGCAACCTGAGTATATGCATACATTGCGAATTTGAGGTCAGTTTCAAATTTAGATTTTTCATGCTTAATTGGCCATTTGCCAACAATTGTGATATTGGCCCAGGCCTACGTTTTGAAGGAAAGGTTGGATAAGGAAAACACATGTTTTTTCGGGTTGCCCAACCTGTGGGGAACCTGAGTATATGCATACATTGCGAATTTGAGGTCAGTTTCACATTTTGAGTTTTCATGCTTAATTGCTTATTTGCCAACAATTGTGATATTGGCCCAGGCCTACCTATTGAAGGAAAGGTCAGATACGTAAAACACATGTTCTTTCGGGTTGCCCAACCTGTGGGGAACCTGAGTATATGCATACATTTCGAATTGGAGGTCAGTTTCACATTTTGAGTTTTCATGCTTAATTGGCTTATTTGCCAACAATTGTGATATTAGCGCAGGCCTACCTTTTGAAGGAAAGGTCAGATACGGACAACACATGTTTTTTCGGGTTCCCCAACCTGTGGGCAAACTGAGTATATGCATACGTTGCGAATTTGAGGTCAGTTTCACATTTTGAGTTTTCATGCTAAATTGGCCATTTGCACACATATGCGATATAGGCCCAGGCCTACCTTTTGAAGGAAAGGTCGGATACGGAAAACACATGTTTTTTTGGGTTCCCCAACCTGTGGGCAACCTGAGTATATGCATACATTGCGAATTTCAGGTCAGTTTCACATTTTGAGTTTTCGTGCTTATTTTCCAACAATTGTGATATTGGCCCAGACCTACCTTTTGAAGGAAAGGTCAGATACGGAAAACACATGTTTTTTTGGGTTCCCCAAACTGTGAGGAACCTGAGTATATGCATACATTGAGAATTTCAGGTCAGTTTCACATTTTGAGTTTTCATGCTTAATTGGCCATTTGCCAACAATTGTGATATTGGCCCAGGCCTACCTTTTGATGCAAAGGTCAGACACGGAAAACACATGTTTTTTCGGGTTCCCCAACCTGTGGGAAACCTGAGTATATGCATACATTTCGAATTTGAGGTCAGTTTCACATTTAGATTTTTCATGCTTAATTGGCCATTTGCCAACAATTGTGATATTGGCCCATGCCTACCTTTTGAAGGAAAGGTTGCATACGGAAAACACATATTTTTTTTGGTTGCCCAACCTGTGGGGAACCTGAGTATATGCATACATTGGGAATTTGAGGTCAGTTTCACATTTTGAGTTTTCGTGCTTATTTGCCAACAATTGTGATATTGGCCCAGGCCTACCTTTTGAAGGAAACGTTGGATACGTAAAACACATGTTTTTTCGGGTTCCCCAACCTGTGGGCAACCTGAGTATATGCATACATTGTGAATTTGAGGTCACTTTCACATTTTGAGTTTTCATGCTTAAATGCTTATTTGCCAACAATTGTGATACTGGCCCAGGCGTACCTTTTGATGGAAAGGTCAGATACGGAAAACACATGTTTTTTCGGGTTCCCCAACCTGTGGGCAACCTGAGTATATGCATACATTGCGAATTTGAGGTCAGTTTCACATTTTGAGTTTTCATGCTAAATTGGCCTTTTGCCAACAATTGTGATATTGGCCCAGGCCTACCTTTTGAAGGAAAGGTTGGATACGGAAAACACATGTTTTTTCGAGTTCCCCAACCTGTGGGCAACCTGAGTATATGCATACATTGCGAATTTCAGGTCAGTTTCACATTTTGAGTTTTCATGCTTTTAATTGGCTTATTTGCCAACAATTGTGATATTGGCCCAGGCCTACCTTTTGAAGGAAAGGTCGGATACGGAAAACACATATTTTTTTGGGTTCCCCAACCTGTGGGCAACCTGAGTATATGCATACATTGCGAATTTCAGGTCAGTTTCACATTTTGAGTTTTCGTGCTTATTTTCCAACAATTGTGATATTGGCCCAGACCTACCTTTTGAAGGAAAGGTCAGATACGGAAAACACATGTTTTTTTGGGTTCCCCAAACTGTGAGGAACCTGAGTATATGCATACATTGATAATTTCAGGTCAGTTTCACATTTTGAGTTTTCATGCTTAATTGGCCATTTGCCAACAATTGTGATATTGGCCCAGGCCTACCTTTTGATGCAAAGGTCAGACACGGAAAACACATGTTTTTTCGGGTTCCCCAACCTGTGGGAAACCTGAGTATATGCATACATTTCGAATTTGAGGTCAGTTTCACATTTAGATTTTTCATGCTTAATTGGCCATTTGCCAACAATGGTGATATTGGCCCATGCCTACCTTTTGAAGGAAAGGTTGCATACGGAAAACACATATTTTTTTTGGTTGCCCAACCTGTGGGGAACCTGAGTATATGCCATACATTGGGAATTGAGGTCAGTTTCACAATTTTAGTTTTCGTGCGTAATTTGTCCCACCCAACAATTGTGATATTGGCCACAGGCCTACCCTTTTGAAGAACGTTGGATACGGAAAACACCTGTTTTTTCGGGTTTCCCCCACCTGTGGGCAACCTGATATATGCATACATTGTGATTTGAGGTCAGTTTCACATTTTGAGTTTTCATGCTAAATTGGCCTTTTGCAAACATATGCCATATAGGCCCAAGCCTACCTTTTGAAGGAAAGGTCGGATACGGAAAACACATGTTTTTTCGGGTTGCCCAACCTGTGGGGACCCTGAGTATATGCATACATTTCGAATTTGAGGTCAGTTTCACATTTTGAGTTTCATGCTTAATTGGCCATTTGCCAACAAATGCGATATAGGCCTAGGCTTACCTTTTGAAGGAAAGGTTGGATACGGAAAACACATGTTTTTTCGGGTTCCCCAACCTGCGGGAAACTGGATATATGCATACATTTTGAATTTGAGGTCAGTTTTCACATTGATTTTTCATGCTTATTGAGGCCATTCTGCCACAATTGTGATATAGGCCCAGGCCTACCTTTTGAAGGAAAGGTTGGATACGGAAAACACATGTTTTTTCGGGTTGCCCACCCTGTGGGGAACCTGAGTATATGCATACATTTCGAATTTGAGGTCAGTTTCACATTTTGAGTTTTCATGCTTAATTGGCTATTTGCCAACAATTGTGATATTGGCCCAGGCCTATCTTTTGAAAGAAAGATTGGATACGGAAAACACATGTTTTTTCGGTTCCCCAACCTGTGGGCAACCTGAGCATATGCATACATTTCGAATTTGAGGTCAGTTTTACATTTTGAGTTTTCATGCTAAATCAGCCATTTGCAAACAATTGTGATACTGGCCCAGGCCTATCCTTTTGATGGAGAAGGTCAGATACTTAAAACACATGTTGTTCGGGTTTCCCAACCTGTGGCAACCTGAGTATATCATACATTGCTAATTTGAGGTCCACTTTAACAATATATTATAAGTTTTCATGCTTAAATGCTTATTTGCCAACAATTGTGATACTGGCCCACCGCCTACTTTTGATGGAAATGTCAGATACGGAAAACACATGTTTGTTTCGGGTTTCCCCCAACCTGTGGGCACCTGAGTATATGCTACATTGAAAGAACAATAAATGTACAGGTCATTTTCACATTTTGAGTTTTCGTGCTTATTTTCCAACAATTGTGATATTGGCCCAGACCTACCTTTTGAAGGAAAGGTCAGATACGGAAAACACATGATTTTTCGGGTTGCCCAACCTGTGGGGAACCTGAGTATATGCATACATTGCGAATTTGAGCTCAGTTTCACATTTTGAGTTTTCATGCTTAATTGGACATTTGCCAACAATTGTGATATTGGCCCAGGCCTACCTTTTGAAGGAAAGGTTGGATAAGGAAAACACATGATTTTTCGGGTTGCCCAACCTGTGGGGAACCTGAGTATATGCATACATTGCGAATTTGAGGTCAGTTTCACATTTTGAGTTTTCATGCTAAATTGGACATTTGCCAACAATTGTGATATTGGCCCACGCCTACCTTTTGATGGAAATGTCAGATACGGAAAACACATGTTTTTTCGGGTTCCCCAACCTGTGGGCAACCTGAGTATATGCATACATTGCGAATTTCAGGTCAGTTTCACATTTTGAGTTTTCATGCTTTATTGACTTATTTGCCAACAATTGTGATATTAGCGCAGGCCTACCTTTTGAAGGAAAGGTCAGATACGGAAAAACACATGTTTTTTCGCGTTCCCCAACGTGTGGGCAACCTGAGTATATGCATACATTTCGAATTGGAGGTCAATTTCACATTTTGAGTTTTCATGCTTAATTGGCTTATTTGCCAACAATTGTGATATTAGCGCAGGCCTACCTTTTGAAGGAAAGGTCAGATACGGAAAACACATGTTTTTTCGGGTTCCCCAAACTGTGGGCAACCTGAGTATATGCATACATTGCGAATTTGAGGTCAGTTTCACATTTTGAGTTTTCATGCTAAATTGGCCATTTGCCAACAATTGTGATACTGGCCCAGGCCTACCTTTTGAAGGAAAGATCAGATACGGAAAACACATGTTTTTTTGGGTTCCCCAAACTGTGGGGAACCTGAGTATATGCATACATTGCGAATTTGAGGTCAGTTTCACATTTTGAAGTTTTCCTGCTTTTAATTGGCTTACTTGCCAACAATTGTGATATTGGCCCAGGCCTACCTTTTGAAGGAAAGGTTGGATACGGAAAACACTTATTTTTTCGAGTTCCCCAACCTGTGGGCAACCTAAGTATATGCATACATTGCGAATTTGAGGTCACTTTCACATTTTGAGTTTTCATGCTTAAATGGTTATTTGCCAACAATTGTGATACTGGCCCACGCCTACCTTTTGATGGAAAGGTCAGATACGGAAAACACATGTTTTTTCGGGTTCCCCAACCTGTGGGCAACCTGAGTATAGGCATACATTGCGAATTTGAGGTCAGTTTCACATTTTGAGTTTTCATGCTTAAATGCTTATTTGCCAACAATTGTGATACTGGCCCAGGCGTACCTTTTGATGGAAAGGTCAGATACGGAAAACACATGTTTTTTCGGGTTCCCCAACCTGTGGGCAACCTGAGTATATGCATACATTGCGAATTTGAGGTCAGTTTCACATTTTGAGTTTTCATGCTAAATTGGCCTTTTGCCAACAATTGTGATATTGGCCCAGGCCTACCTTTTGATGGAAAGGTTGGATACGGAAAACACATGTTTTTTCGAGTTCCCCAAACTGTGGGCAACCTGAGTATATGCATACATTGCGAATTTCAGGTCAGTTTCACATTTTGAGTTTTCATGCTTTTAATTGGCTTATTTGCCAACAATTGTGATATTGGCCCAGGCCTACCTTTTGAAGGAAAGGTCGGATACGGAAAAGACATGTTTTTTTGGGTTCCCCAACCTGTGGGCAACCTGAGTATATGCATACATTGCGAATTTCAGGTCAGTTTCACATTTTGAGTTTTCGTGCTTATTTTCCAACAATTGTGATATTGGCCCAGACCTACCTTTTGAAGGAAAGGTCAGATACGGAAAACACATGTTTTTTTGGGTTCCCCAAACTGTGAGGAACCTGAGTATATGCATACATTGAGAATTTCAGGTCAGTTTCACATTTTGAGTTTTCATGCTTAATTGGCCATTTGCCAACAATTGTGATATTGGCCCAGGCCTACCTTTTGATGCAAAGGTCAGACACGGAAAACACATGTTTTTTCGGGTTCCCCAACCTGTGGGAAACCTGAGTATATGCATACATGTCGAATTTGAGGTCAGTTTCACATTTAGATTTTTCATGCTTAATTGGCCATTTGCCAACAATTGTGATATTGGCCCATGCCTACCTTTTGAAGGAAAGGTTGCATACGGAAAACACATATTTTTTTTGGTTGCCCAACCTGTGGGGAACCTGAGTATATGCATACATTGGGAATTTGAGGTCAGTTTCACATTTTGAGTTTTCGTGCTTATTTGCCAACAATTGTGATATTGGCCCAGGCCTACCTTTTGAAGGAAACGTTGGATACGTAAAACACATGTTTTTTCGGGTTCCCCAACCTGTGGGCAACCTGAGTATATGCATACATTGTGAATTTGAGGTCAGTTTCACATTTTGAGTTTTCATGCTAAATTGGTCATTTGCCAACAATTGTGACATTGGCCCAGGCCTACCTTTTGAAGGAAATGTCAGATACGGAAAACACATTTTTTTTTGGGTTCCACAAAGTGTGGGGAAACTGAGTATATGCATACATTTCGAATTTGAGGTCAGTTTCACATTTTGAGTTTTCA